>NC_039262.1:12528123-12816578 GCF_003368295.1 Carassius auratus
ATAAGTACCAAATGAACACTGAGAAGTTTGTCGAGAAGTAACTAACAGCCTGCGAGTAGTTTACAAACTTTTCGGTGCATATTATATCACAGCTATTAACAATAAATACTGTAATGGTAACATAGCAAAACCAATATGTTTATAACTTGTATATGCATCCAAATGGCAAGCAAGTATCTTACTCAAGTGCTGCTCGAGTTGTTCTCTGGTAGACTCGTCAGATGTGTAATGAATGATGTTGACCACTGCAGAGTGCAGACGGCACTCAGATCCACGTGCGCATGTGGATTAAACACGAACCTTCCGCCACAAGGGCCAGCCTCTATGCGCATGCGCACATATCTGTAGAAATATCACTGCCTGTGTCACTAAGTGCACACTATCCATTCTAAATTATATGTGATATAAGTAATTTTCAATGCTATTTAGGGCAGATATGGTGGATAGTATGCACATTGGGACGCAGGAACTGACTCTATCTCATCTGAATGGAAACAGTAAATGGAGAGACTGATAATTGAGGGCCAATCATATGAAAGATTAATTTAGACGACTTCAAATGAAAGTTCAGGGCTATATGAGGGTGGGTAGTTGGCCACTGGCACGTCACTGACACCTTTGTCCTGTATACACTAACGTTATATGAATCTTGGAGAATACTTTATAACAGCCAAATCTGGTTTGGGACGGTCTAATATGGAATATATTCTTCATTGTGACACAGTGAATTTTCTAATTTGTTACATTAATTTCACTCATGTTTAGAGCTCCAAAAGATTTAGCATAAAAATAGTTAATACTGCATAAAACATTTAAGTTTTCACATCATCCAGCCAGTCATCGTCATCGTTCTTGAAGTTAGACGGCCAATCAGAATGTTTCTTGTACACACTCCTCTGTCAGAGGTCGAACATGATGGCGGCGTGCACAAGGAGGACGAGAGAAATTATGAGCTTGCTACGAATTTCAAGGCATTTCCCTCAGAACCAACGTATGTTACTGTGCTTTGTATTCCCTATTACCAAGTCCATATTAGACAGTACATAGTACAAACAGAAAAGACCTCTAATGAGACGATCATTAAAACTCAAGTGAATAACTCTGCGTTAGTTTGAGTTTACAGCCCGTTGTAATGAATACGTTTACTATTACTGATACCTGACATGATTTGTACACATGCATCGTATTTATTTTATTCCTAGGACTTCTGTCGACGTCAGTACCGAGGCACGCAGCAGCGTCAGATGGACCTCCGAAATTCACTCCTCCATCCAAACCAGTTATCATAGACAAAACACAGAAAGAAGCATCTCTGCGAAGGTATGTGTTGATCTTGAGTAAATGCATATGATTATACTTTAGTTTACACCTGACAGCTTCTTTAGGTAAAACATAATTTAAGCAAGACTGTAACTGTTAAAGGAATAATAAAATAATTAATTTACTGTAGTCATTTTGAGCTGTTTGCCATTAATATTTTTATTTCAAACTATGCAAACATTCGCATTGCCCAAAATGTTGAAAATACCATGAACCATTTAAAAGGTAGCCTGAATTTTCCAATTTTTGACAAAGTTTGCATCACTGGATGTTACTGTCAGCTGTTTAATATTTCTATCATAAACTGTTTAATAGTAGCATGTTTCATAATTTAGTTGCTTCACAAAATACATGTCTGATTAGGTTTTTGAGTCCAGAGTTCATCCCTCCTCGTCAGCGCACAAACCCTGTGAAATTTTCAGCAGAGCGGAAAGACATGATACAGAGACGGAAAGTTCTCAACATTCCGGAGTTTTACGTTGGTAAGAAATACTGATGATTGTAACACACTACACTGCAAGACTCCTCCGTTTTATGGTGATTTGTGATTGAAAAATTTCCTTTGCTGTTCCTCCTTATATATTATCTTTATTGTTTCATGTAGGCAGTATTTTAGCAGTGACCATGACTGATGTTCATGCGAATAAGAACTTAAATCGCTTTGTTGGAATCTGCATTCAGCGCTCTGGAAAAGGATTGGGTGCTACTTTTATACTCCGGAATGTTGTTGATGGCCAAGGTAAAAAACAAAAAAACAACTTGTGATGCTTCATTTTAATTTGTTTTAGTTTTGTTGCATTATATGTTCTGTTGCTGCAACAATTAATAAAAAAAATAAAAATAAATGCTAGAGTAAAAATTATTAAAAGACATAATTGACAGATTAATTGATTATCAACATAATCCGCAATTGCAACCCTACTGTTCTGATTTGTACTGGTTTCACTTTAGTCATTTTCCACTATGCATGGAATCTAATGCTTTTTGAATTTTGTTGCCATTTTGTTATCAAATGCACAGTAATAAATTTTCATTCACTGTAGGAGTGGAGATATGCTTTGAATTGTACAATCCACGTCTGCGTAAGATTGAAGTGTTGAAGCTGGAAAAGAGAATGGATGACAATCTCATGTACTTGAGAGATGCTCTTCCTGAGTACAGCTCGTTCGACTTTGACATGCAACCTGTACATTATGAAATAACAGGAGATGTTGCGGTCAATCCGGTAAGGATTTTTATCATCTGTAACATTCAGTAATGATAAATTGTACACCTGTGGTTTTCAGCCACTACATTTAAATAGTTTCCTGTCTGTTTCTCTCTTTCTCTTGTAGTTAAAAGTAAAAATGAAGCCAAAGCCATGGTCTAAACGTTGGGAGCGCCCCAAGTTTAACATTATGGGTATCCGCTTTGACCTATGTTTGACCCCGGAGATGATGGAGCATGCTCAGAAGTGGGCAGAACCGTGGAGGCCGTATGATATGCTGAAGGAGTATGACACATCCAGTCTAGAGGAGCAGATCTTCAAGGAGGTACAGGAAAATCTCCGAAAGTGAACAGTCTTTAGAAACCACTTCCAGCCTGGACAGAGACAATCCCTTCAAAGGGACATGAGGCTGAGGGGACCCCTTTAAAGATGCTGAAAAGATCTGACTTTGGTGAGACATGCTGATGTGGTTCTGGTTCTGGGGTTTGCCTCAAAATGGATTCTGGAGATACATTTAGATGACTTCAGATACATCGGAACTTTTCATGTGTGTGTATTTTACATGCTTCTCACCATCTCAACTGCTTATCTTCAAATAAACATCCTCAATTAAATTGCTTTGCTGTTGTTTATCGTCTTATGTTTGTGCCATTAGTGTCTGCAAATGCAGTTGTGCAGGCTGTAAGACCGCTGCCTTGCAATTAGTCACTGTTAGCAATAGAGGGCAGCAGAGAACACTCCAAAGAAATGTAAATTGATATCTGAATAGCAAATTATATATCCTTAATAATAATAAATAAATTGATTAAAGTTATTTCATGTAGTCTAATTTTGCAGTTGTTTACATTCTGAAAATAAATTAGATGACTACATAAAGGGATTAGTAAAAAACATTTTTTTTAAAGAGATCAATTTTTTATACAGCAAGGATGCATTAAATTGATAAAGTGACAATAAACCACATTTATAGTGTTACATAAGATTTTGTATTCAAATAAATGTAGTTTTAACCTTTTTTTGTTGATCAGAGACTCACAAAAAAATTTAATTTACATTTAGTCATTCGGGAGAAGCTTTTATAAATGACTTACAAATGAGGACAACGGAAGCAATCAAAACCAACAAAAGAGCAATGATATGCAAGTGCTATGACAAGTCTCCGCTTAATTCAGTACATGTATTATTACATAACATATATTAAAATCGGAAACTTTTATAATATTTATTAATATGAATGTTTTTACCATTTCTTTTCTTGGCTTTTTTAAAGGTAAATAAATGGAGCCTTGGTAAAACATTTAAAAATCTTACTGACCCCAAGCTTTTGAATCATCTAAATAAAAAGTAGGAGGCAGTTTTCGGGTGTTTTATACATGGAATGGAATTCATGGAATAATATTAAGAAACTGAGGTCATAGATTATATAAACACAGCTCTTAATATGACCCAGTTACTTCTATGTATAGGTTAAAGACTATTAAAGAGAAACATGCATGTTTATTTACTCTATGGTATAGGGTAAATTAATATTTATTTCCTCTTTAATATTCTATTAATATTCTAATGTACGTTCAATTCATATTCATAGTTTAATAGCCGAGTAAAACAATTTAAACCATTATGAGAAGATGACTTTAGAGTAGTTCTGGACACTTTTCAACCCAAAGCTAACTTAACTAAACCAAGGCTGGGACAGCAGCAGACGAATTTAAGATGGTTTAGTAGGCTATGTTTTACAGTGGAGTGTTTTAATACAAAATCCGCAACGTCTTGAAATACAGTGTCTGCTCAATGAAGATCTCGCTAAAATACACTTAAGATGTGCACAGATATTCATATCAGTGACTTCTAATCTCCAGGCGTGCTATTTCAGTTCAGACCCTCTGCTCGATATTTATAATCCACAGCGTGAACTTGTCACATTATTTTAGTGACATGGTATTTTGTCCTAATCCTCGTGCACATCTGTGCGCGCGAAGCTCCGCCCACCCTGCTGTTGTCAGTGACGTCAGCCCCATCATCACTTGTGGATAGTGAAACGACGCCGCAGTCCACGGTCTATTCTGCAGTGAGCAGGTACAGCCGCTCCTTCACCTGGATGCCAAAACAACACGTCTCCCGTTACCCGAGGATATTTTCGGTTACGCTGGCTCTGTTTATATGAAATCACAATAAAACTGTCGTTCTCTTTCTCGATATGCACGGTAAGCGTTTATCTTTTGCAATTAGCTACTCTATAGTGATGCTTGCTGTGAGGTTGCCGTCTATTGTAAATATAACATTTGTTATTATTCTATATGTCCAATGTTTAATGAACATTTTTAAACGCTTTCTCATTATGTCCGAGAGAAAAGAGCGCAGTTTCGAAACAAAAGCCCGAAACGTGTTCGAAAAGGAACGGAATCGCAGTCATTGATTTCAATCACATAACGGACAAACTTGTTGTGCAGGTTGTGAACTTATACAGCAACTCAATCTGGTTTAAGCTGTATAATAAGCTGAAACATAAGAGCTGGATCATTGTAAGTGTTTCTTCCCAGTGGGACGCTGAAAGAGTCGTCAGGGATGCAACACACCTGTCCCACTGCACCTGCCTCCAGGATACCTGTGTTTACAATGACTCTTATCATCCAGCCTCAGTCCATATAGAAAATCTACTTTTAGTTGGATAACAGAGGGCTCATTTATTAATAAAATTAACGCTTTTTTACATGAGTAATTTAAAAATGAGATATTTTCAGTTTCAATGAGGTCCTAGTAAATGCACTTATTAACAATGAGCAATACAACTGAGAACATAACTGATGGTTAATGTTAACTAATGTGTTATAAACAAAATAGAACCATGTTGTAAAAGCATCAAGAGGGCCAACACAACTTTGTGAGACCTAGCTGTGAGTCAGAAAATAAATTTTGGTTTCATCATGTCGTTCATTAAAGTATTACTCAGAACTTACTCATAAGATTACCTTGTAATGTGAAGTGTGACCCAGGCTATTTCCTTTGAAGGTTTTTAGATTCACAGACTGTTGTAGAAGTAGGTTATGTAGTGTGTGCCTACCGCCATATATTCTCGTAATGCTTTCCCTCCAAGGCTAGCGCTGTTCATCAAAGCACAGAGGCTACAATCTGTTTCGGTTCTTGCATCCTCTCAGTATGTGGGGCATGGGCCAGTTGCAGTAGTAAATAACCTGCGTGATGAATGCATGAGTCTGGTCAGAAGAAATATGCTGACCATCATTTATTTTCTCTTATCGGTACGGTGATAAACTCACCACTGTGAAATACATCAAGATGGCTACATTTATCATTGTCAGTTGTTGTTAATTTACTGACAGACTTGGCTTTGTATGTAATGATCTTGGGTGGCAATCAGTTGTTTTGTTTTAAAAGCATCAGTGGTCTGCAATAATGCTGTGTTGTTTTAATGTTCGCTTAGATTCTCTCTGATATTTTTGAGGCCTAATCTTTGTGTAAATGTCAGCAGAATTTATACCTTATTGCGATTGTTCTTGGAAAACGTAAATCGTTTGCAAGTCAGAATTGTAATGACATCACATGCATGCAGACAAGGACTTTATCTAAAGCATCTATGCAGATGATATTTCCTGAAAGATTAATAGTGGTAATGTTCATGTATGATGCATCATATTGCTGCGTACACTATCGTTTGGGGTCAGTACGATTTTTTGTTTGTTTGTTTTTAAAAGAAATTAACACTTTTATTCAGCAAGGATGCAGTACTTTTGATGGTGTTGTTCAGAAATATTTTTATCTGTTTCCACAAAAATATTAAGCATAATAACTGTTCTCAAACTGATTACCAAATCAGCATATTAGGCTGATTCCTGAAGGATCATATGACACTTAAAACTGGTTTAATGTCTGCCGAAAATTCAGCTTTGCATCACAGGAATAAATTACATTTAGAAATGTATTCATATAGAACGCAGTTATTTTGAAAATGCGATGAAATTTCTACAATATTACCGTGTTCTCTGCATTTTTATTAAATAAATGCAGCCTTAGAGAGCATGAGAGACTGCATTCAAAACCATTAACAAATCTTACTGATCCCAAACTTTTGAATTAGAGTGTATGTAATGTGTATGTATGAATAACCCAGAATGCACTGAAGTAAATTATTTAAAATATTGTGAATTTGTCTTTAAAATGAATTGACAATCTCAGGCAGAGATTTGCAGGCAGTATGAAGTAAGTGCCTAAGACTAAGTGTGTATGTGAATGGTTGATGTGACATGCTTTCTATTTGAGTTTCATATCTCATTCGTAAGATTTTTCACTCTTTAATGCCAACCATCCATGTTCTGTGTGAGTACTTGTGTGTGTGTGTGTGTGTGCGCAAATGTCCCAGTGGGAACAGGGTGGAGTGCCCCAGAAATATGTCTTATATGTCACACACACACACACACACACACACACACACACACACACACACACACACACACACACACACAGAGGATTGATTCCTACTAGAGGATGCTGGCTGCCCTAAATACCAATAGTAGTGTGTATGTGTGTGTGTGTGAGAGAGAGAGTTTACCAGAGAGAGATATGAAGAGGAGAGAAAGGGATAAAGAAAGGGAATGAAATGGTGTGTTGTGACAATGTGTCCTCAAAACACTTATTAATATAATCAAATCTGCGAAAGTCAAATTCTCTTGCGTCATCCAGAACACCAAAATCTCGTACTCTGAATATGAATCGAGTTACTGAGTTGCAGTTACAAAGCTTAACTACTGTTCTTGTTCACATTCAAATATAAAAAGTTTCTCTAAGGTTGCTGTGCACCTCTTCTAAGGAAAAAAATATATTCTGCTTGGAATAAGAATAATGGACAGGCTTCTCTGAACTTGTAAAAGATGTTTGCAAGTTGGATGGTGGACTTGAGTAAAATGAAGTGCAGTAGAGAAGACAAGTGGTTCCTTGAATGTGCACTTTCAAGAGAACGTGGCCCCCGCCTTCTGTGCTACTGTTTGTACAGACACGCATGCTGTGAACTGTGAGGAAAAGCATGCTAAAGGGAACTGAAGCACAAGCGTTATTAGTGTAACTCCACTTTAGATACTTATAAGAGAGGTATAAGATCTGTTGCTGCAGTTCTCCTGACTGCATTACTATTAATAAAAAAGTGTATATAGAAATGCACTTGGAGTACTTGTGACTCACTGTCATGTTTAGACAAATTCCCTTCCAGTCCGTTAATTTCATCTGGCAGTCATCTTGATAACAATATTTGGCTGCTCCTTTTTATGTGAGTAATGGAGATATTCAATACAAAACTGTACCAAACAGCTGTTTATAAACAACTCGTTTTTGTCTCATGTTTTCAGTTGTTACCGCTATTGGTAGGGTTTAGTGTAGGTGGTACATTATTTTTTAAAAAGGATAGCGCTTTACCCTTTTAGCTCCACTCACCAGACATTTCATTTTAGATCTGCCGCAACCAATGTAATTAAATGCTGCCAGATTCATGTTCATCTATTTCAGATAAAATTGATCATACTTTTAATGACATTCACTGGACATTTAACTTTAAAAGTGTCACAAAATGTACAAGAACCATCGCAATATTATTTGGCAATAACGTTTTTCCAGTGAGCCTGGGTTACAAATTTAAGCTAGTGGGATTTTTAACATGGTTTTCGAAAAGCTTTTATTAGTATTATTATTATGTATGTGAGTAAATTTATTATGTATTTTGAATAATTTTGGTCTGTGCAACATTAATTACACACAGTAATATCTCAAACGTGTTTTTTTAAAGCTGCTGTTTAAAAATGTGCTTAACTGTTGCTAAATAAGAATATTGAGCTGATGTTTTTGACTAATCATACATGTAGGGCAACATCTTAACATTTTAAAACACAAATTGTTTCCAAATTTCTTGGTTAAGGTGTGCTTTTTGAATAAAATTAGTGATGTAAAACTTCTTCAAGCAGTATTAACGGAGCGAATTAGCCTCCCATTAGCGAATAAGCCCCAAATTGACACAAATTAAGTAGTGTACATGCAGTTTACATCTTTTTAATGGGGATAAAAACAGAAATCTTCAAAATGAAAAGATTTAGTTTCAACAATGGCTATAAATTCAGCAAGAAAATCTGAAAACAGTGGTATAGTAAAATAAGTACTATAGTATTAGCATTCATAGAACAGCATTCATTTAGCTGTCTCGCTTTTCACTTGTGAATGCCCTGCTGTTTATTTTGCCAGCGTCTGGAGATAAATATAAGTCTGCTAATCATACGGATATAATATAGAGATTTGCCTCTCTGTTTAAGTTTGTGTTGGTGTTTTGCTGTTCCCTTTTTCACCTCTGCAGCATCATTCAGTAGGCTACAACTCTCTGAATGGCTAGTGTGGTCTCTGCTGGCATGTTTCATATGCTTGTTTCCTGTTTGGACAGAGGAGTCCTTATTCCCCTTCTTTGCACAAAGCATTCTGGGTAGTACACTCAAAAACAGACATGTGCTGTGTGAGGAGAGTGATATGTTGAATGCTGATTTGCCAGTGCCGCAGGTGTCCATCACTAGCATTTCAAGGGACATTTGTATTAGGTTGTGCAAGATGAAGTGAAGTACTGTAGAAGGATGGCACAGACAGTCCTTTTGCACAATGAAAGAGAGAGGAAGGTTTCTAGGAGAACACGCACCGGTAGAATTTCGAGTTACCTGTTGTTTCTGCCATGAGTATTGCTGATTATGAGGTTTGGGACTGTTTTGACTGAAAGATTTTGGACGGGGTGGCGTGTTAGTCTGTTTGTGTATGTAAAGGAGAGCTTATATCATGTTCATGGCTGGAAGGCTCAGACTCTGTTTGCAGTTGTAACGCCAACTCTGGTCTTACACATACAGAAACACACATTCACACTGCATGCATAATAGTGATATTGTCCATACTGACGCAAATGAGGAAGTGTTCAAGGTAACAATTGACAATTAAAGGCTTTGTAGTACCCCACAGTAAGACTCAATACCCAATTCAATACTCCTTTTGAGAACAAACCAGAAATGTATCTTATTAAGCATGCTTAATGTAGTCATTATTACTCTTTCAAACAATCTATGCTATAGGTAAAAAACAAACTCAGCAAGCAGCTTAATCTCTGAATTGGACATTAAATTAAAGATATTTAAAGTTAAGGAAATAGGAAATCTACACATAAATATATATCATAGGCATATAAAATATTTACTATTTTTTTGTGTATGTAAATTATGTATGAACAAGTGTAATTTGTATAACTGTTGACAGCCTTAATATAGACTTATTTATATTTTTACATATATACAGTATATATATATATATAGTTTTTAAACTACAACTTCATAGTATAGATTAATATAATAATTACTATATATAGTTTCATGATAATAATCTTTATTTCAGGTATGTACATTTAGGTTTATCATCCAAAAGTTTCATTTTATTGGTTTCCACAATTCACGATCTTGGTACCAATGCATTATTTTAGAAATACACCATAAAATATACAGTATCTTCCTCTCCATGTTTATACTAATGAAACCCCTTGGTTGTTATAAAGAGACTAATTGATTCAGAGAAGGGGCAGTTTCTGACTTTATGTCTCTCTGTCTTTGTAGTGACCAGTTTTTGTATTTGTGCAGCCCAAATCTCAAGCAATGTTTTCTCAGAGCTTCGGGGAGACATATTTGTGTGGGTGTAAATAGAAATGTTGCTGCTGCCCATCTTAAATTTATTGTGAGACTTACCGTGAGACTCACAGTGACTTTAACTCCAGTTAGAAAGAGCATTGCATAGATGAATGTGGGGATTCACTCCAAATTATTGCTCTGTTTACAGATTTTAAGAGCCATTCCTGAAATCACAGAGTCTGGCTTTTTAAGTAAACTACTGTCAAGACAGGCAAAAAAAAGAAAAAAAAAAACCTAACAGTGTTACTTGTGTTAGCATTTGATTGGTCCTGTGTGAATTCAGATATAGAATGTGGTTTTCACTCATAGAATAGGATTAAGCACTCAGAATAAGAGTGACAATGTATTTAGCTGCAGTGTGTACGTGGCAAGAAAAAGCAAGAGAGGTATATTAGAGTTACTCTAATAAACATGGATCTGCAGGCTGTGCTACAAGATCACTGATGTACAAAGTCCTCTCTTCTTTTTCTCTATGTTCATCTCTGCAGCATTAGATAGAGAGATCCAATTTAATATTCAATCTAGTTTAGTCTACATGAGAACAGTGAAATTGAGAATGGAATTTAGAGAGCAGTTTTTAATAAGCAATTCATCCTGGGTCCATTACACCTCTGAACCTCTCATCCACATCCCGAGCCCGAGCCACATCTCTAGAGCACAAGATGTTCTAGAAAAAATTCCCTCCCTGATTCCCATAAACACTTCAGTTATCGTGAACAATGTGTCTGAATGGACTGTGGATGATATTTGTTTGTCTGTGAGGTTTTATGCAAATTATTTGGAGGATTATATAAACTGATTTAGAAATTAATCAGAATATTCCCCCTGTTCAACTAGTAATGACATGTAAATGTCAGGTATTGACTATGTGCATATAAATGAGCTAAGAATTCCATGACTGTGTGTTTTTTCTTTGACATTTAGTTTTGTGTTTTCAGTGGATGTTTTATATATATATATATATATATATATATATATATATATATATATATATATATATATATATATATACACACACACACACACACACACACACTGAACAAAAGTTGAACAGTCACTTTAGCTTTGAACATCATGTTTAAATCTCTCTTATACTCTCTAATATGTAATAGGGAAGTTTTTCTGCAAATATTACCCAGAGCCTGGAATTTATAATAATTATGACTTTCTCTTGTTCCTAAAGATAATTATTTTAAGTTCAATGATAAATGGCAATTGGATATCCTTTTTTTATGTTTTAGTTTTAGCTTTATCAAAAGGAAAACTGGAGCATATATTAATGCTAATTCCCTTATATTGACCTCTGGAATAAAGTCCCAGTTTAGGCCCTAAATTAAATAATTGGATTAAACTGAATTAGAAGAATGTTTGTCTGTGTATGTAGGTATGTGGATGTGGTCTGTATATGTGTGATAAAGGGCTTTGTCTTTGTGACTGAGATCCACTTCACCTTCTTCTCATATTGAGTCCACTAGCTTGATGACTTGCATGTTGAACCGTGTATGTTATTGTGTGATATATTTAAAGGGATAGTCCACCCAAAAATTCTGCCATTAATTACTAACCCTCATGCTGTTGCAAACCTGTAAGACCTTCGTTCATCTTTGGAACACTAATTAAGATATTTTTTATGAAATCTGAGAACTATCTGATCCTGCATAGACATTAAGGGGACTACCATGTTCAAGACCCGGAAAAGGTAGTAAGGACATTGTTAAAACAGTCCATGTGACATCAGTGGTTCAACCTGAATTTTTATGAAGCTACGACAATACTTTTTGTGTGCAAAGAAAACCAAAATAATGACTTTATAAAAAAAATTATATTCTTGTCAGTCTTCAATGCACATTACGTAAAGAAAATGAATTGTTGAATGTGGGGGTTCATTTTTGCTTTCTTTGAGCATAGAGTATTCTCGAAGCTATGGGTTGCAACAAATTATTATTTTGATGATTTATCTAATGATTATTACAATGATTAATCGACATTGTTGATTATTTCACAGATTAATCAGTAGGCTTTGTTCAATTGTACAATTACATAAAATATTGAGTTATACTTATTCTAACTAATAAATAAGGCAATCATTTCAGCTCTTCAATCTTGAAAAGCTCTTGAAATTCTCTAGAATTTCAAACATTTATATATAAATGTTACGTTATATATTTATACTATTGTACAATTAGTTGAAATTGTTATGCAGTTTTTTTTTTTACAATACAAATATTTGGCACACAAAATGAGATGATAGACAGAGACATTCTTTTGTAATTCATATGGATATGGAACAAAATAATAGTGATAAGACTTAGATTAATATTATTTAAAACATTAGCTCTCTTAAAACACCTTATATTGTTATAATGATGAAAACTGTGCTGAGCTAGATTAATCTTTAATCTTTGCCAATAAAACTATAACTTTAGTGTAATAAAGTTTTTTAAATTAATACATTTTTTTTTTTTTTGCATTTAGTAATAAAAGATTTTTAGGTTGCTCCACAATGGATAGCTGATTTATAACAGAAAATGTCAAGGACATAGTTTTTTTCATGTTTAATACTGTAAAGCTGCTTCCTTTAAATCAGTCTCATGTATAAAGCACTATATAAATAAACGTGATGTGAATGCCGATTGCAGAGCTCCTGCAAACATTCACGCATTGCTATGATCAGATGCTTTCTTAACTGCTGTTGTCTCACCTCTGTCATTTTTGTTTTTGAGAGCATCTGGTTCAGCTGTGTTTACGCTCTGACCCTCATAAACTGTGTTTGTCTTCTTCTCTTGAACTGCATCCGGGTTGGCTGAATTACAGTCTTGCACTACAGCGTAACAATGGTCAAGCCATGTTACTGCAAGCCTTTACATTAGGTCAAATGAGGTCAAATGGCTATTCGACAACAAAAATATTTGTCGACTATTATTTATTGCCGACCTTGTCGATAATGTCGACTAATCGTCTCAGCCCTTGCAGACTTGTAGCTTCATAAAATTAGTTGAACCATTGATGTCACATACCTTTCTGGACCTTGAACGTGGTAGTTGCGGTATTGTCTATGCAGGGTCTTGGATTTCAATGAAAATATCTTAATCTGTGTTCCGAAGATTAACGAAGGTCTTACAGGTTTGGAACGACATGAGGGTGACCAATTAATCACAGAATTTTTTTTTTTTTAACTATCACTTTAAAACTGAAAGAGATAAATGCGATTACAGCGAATATTAATAATGATAATATATTTTTTGTGTTTTATTATTATTTAAAGCAGGCATTGAGTGAGGTGATTGGACAGAAGGTTTAATATGAAATGCAAAGTACGGCAAAGTAAAAGACTGAAGAGCATTCTTATGTTGTAAAAGCAATCACAGCAGCCTAAAGAAGTTTGGAGTTTCAGTGTTAGACCACAGATTCTGTCTGCCTCAGCTTTCAGCTCTTTAATCTATCCATCAGTCTATTAACCCTCCATTTATTGATTTGTAATGGACTCTTTATTTGCACAAAATAGATTAGTAGGGGACGAGAACCCTGGGTCACACCTTCAGTCTCATTACCTCCATCTCTCTTCTCTTCTGCATCAAATGGCAATCTCAAGAGTGTCAGCTCATATTAAGAAGAACACTACAAAGATGTTATAACTTAGTGTGTTTTTAAGCATTTCCACAGTCTGAATGAACCACAATTAGGCCTAAATACTTTTACTATTATTATTGCTGATTTTAAAAGTAAGTTTGATATGCCAAAAGGCTTTCCTTTAACTTTGGAAATGTTTTATAATGAGCGAGATCAATCAAAGCACATGTGATGGATGGATTTAAGGTCAAACATAAGCTTTTGATTCGACTTCATGACACGAAACCCGAGATGAACAGTCCTTTATATCTGATCCCTTCAGTTACACTGTAATGATACTGTTAACCTCTGTAGTCTGCAGAAATGAATGATACTCTGCTGTTCATGAATCATATTCGGAGATATAGCTCTAAGCACATAAGCCTTGGTACTGCTTAATGCAAAACTGATGATGCCTCTCTTCTTCATTCGCATTATAAATTAGATAGAACAATGAAGTCTAGACACAAAGCAATGGGAAAAGAGAGAGGAAAACAATATTTGGAGAGTACATATAGGGATTTAAACTCAGGTTACTTTTTATTAAGGCTTTTGGACTTTAGAAAAAGGAGCAGAACTTGTAGATCTTTTGCACTGTGCTGTTTTGCATAGTTTTATCTGTTCATTCTGTTGGGTGACATTTTCAACTCTAGTAACTTGCTGTTATTGCATCGCAGAGGTAACAAAAGGTACTGTATACTAATGGTGTGAAATCATTTACTATCTAAAATGTGATTAATGCATAAAAGCAAAGATAATCCAGCAGTCAACAGAGCTCTGATTCTCCCGGGAGCCATAAAAGCAGCACAACACAGTGCAATGCAATAATGCAGAGCTGTTTTGTAAGTGCGGACATGCTAAGCTGTTTGTGGCATTGTAAGTTGAGACTGTTGTGCTAAGCAGACAAAAAAAAAAAAAAAAAAAAAAAGGAACATTACATATGAAAGTCTTTGTTTTTGTCAGTTATTAATGCTAAATGTAACTGAAATTCCTACTGTGAAAGGAAAGCGCTTTTTGCAGTGTAAAGAGCTTTGAAAATCTGTTTCTAACCAACATTTTTAACCAAGAAGGATTGTAAAAACTATGATAATTTATTAATATTGGAGTAAATGTAAAGTTTTATGCTGTAAGTCTAAAGTAATATTTCATTTTGAGCGTCTAAACCTTTCATATATCAGTGTGAGGGTTTTTTTAAATATTTTTTTTTATAAGAAATTAGTTCATTTCTGAGCCATTAAGCAAATCAAATTCAGAGACAAGAACTAATTCTTATCTTCGAATTTGAATGGCCTAATGACTCAGAAACTGGGCTTGACTGATAATACCAAATACAGTGATCTGTAGGACATTAGAAGTGAGTAATTGTGGTGCATAGTATATTCTCAGCCAAATGATAATCAGATATTTGCTGCCTGGATGTAGTAGACTGATCAGTATTAGAGAAAATGAGCAAGAAGAGGTTTGTGCGCTACTTGAGTCACTGGCATGCAAGACTAATGAGAAGTTGAAAAAGTAGATTCAAATACTCCCAATGCTGCAGGAAAATTTGCTGACAGCTGAAGTGCAGAGACGTGCTGATTTGTATACTAATGCACTCTAGCATAACAGAGCAGTTATTGAAAGATGTAATATTTTGTCTCTCACTCCTGGGTGGATAACAACCGAGCCGCACCACTACTGCCTCCCCCATAGCAGCTGAAATACTGCCAATCCGTTTGAAAACATTCCAGTGACTTCCATTTAAAAATAAAAGATAAGTTATGGAATTTGAACTTAAATCAACTATGTGAAAATGGCTCTAAAGTGACCATTAGACAGACTGATGCTGAACTGTTTAAATATCTTTTTCTTTGGGAATGCTACACAAAAATGCAGTCAACATTACTGTAACTGATGGATTACTTTTCATAAACCTGTATGTTGCCTGCAATTACGTAAACTGTCAAGTATATAAAAAGGTAAACTCATTTGAAGTAGGCCTACTTTAAAACATTGCCTTAAGCTGTGCTCTCTTGTAAACAAATATATTAGTGTGTAATGTCACTGACTAAATCACCTTCCAACTTTTTTTAGTGTTTGTTTGTACACATGAAACTTTCTCGCACTGGTGACAGTTTAACTAGGAAGAATCTGTCTCTAGCCAGGTTCTACAGGTTTACAGCTTTTAGGCAAAATGAAAACAGTTCTTCTGCAGTACATGCAACTATGAAACTAAATATGCACACAGTCAGTGTTTGGGATTGACTTACTGATTGGGGTCACTTTATGAAATTTTTTAATGAATAAACAAATACATTTATTTAGCAAGGATTTATTAAATTGATCAAAATGACAGTAAAGACATTTTATGATGTTACAGAAGATTTATTAAGATTAAAAGCCTTAACATTTGTGACTGTTTTCATTTGTGAATGCATGCAGCACATAAAACAAAAAAGGAAAAAAGGACTATTTAGAGTACTATATAGTACTTCAAGGACTGACAACCTGCTGCTGTGTGAATGTAGCTGTGGTCACCGCAACTCTCACCCTTACTGGACTTCTAGATTTTTTCAGTAAGTGTTTAAACGGGCTCAGACCTCCTCAGCTGTAATGGGAGTTTGTTTCGCTTGTGTTTGTTCAATCTGTCCATGGAGCACTGTCTCAGATTTAGCTGTGAGACGCAGGGCTGATTTCCCAGAAAGAGCTTTAGAGCAAAGACAGAGACCAACAGTTGCTTTGCATTAGGCGAAAACGCACTGGCACAATCAATATCCTGTTTGTGTGTGAGTGCGTGATGGAGCAAAGGGGATGTGGCTTGTTGTATGTGTGTGTGTGTGTGTGTGTGTGTGTGTTTTGGCAAACAACATGATTGAGTATAAGAGGAAAATGGATAGAAACAATGGCCAAAATGTTCAAGAGCAGTTGAGAAGAGGTGCATCTCCCTCTGTCCATCCTTTAAAAGCCCTCTTTTCCATTCTCATTACTCTCTACTTGTTCTCTTCTTACCATTTTATCCTTTTCACTTATTCACAGTCTCTCTCTCACTTCACCTCTTTCTATTCCCATCATAGTGTGCCCTCTGTTGCTTGTCTGCTTGTAAAATCCTTTCTTTCTCTGTTTCTCCAGATGAGTATTAGCCAGCCGGTCGAGTAGAGGGTCCCTCACATCCCACCTGCAGTCATGAATGGTAAGAACACAGCTCTTTTGTGTGTCAGGGGCATGGATTAAAAAAAAATCCCATGATCATTTACTCACCCTTATGTCTTTTAAAACTCATATAGTGTTCTGTCTTCTGTGGAACACAAAAGGAGATGTGTAGGAGAATGCTCAAGCTGCTCTTTTCCACACAATGAAAGTACTGTAAATGTTTTCCATGACTGCCAAGACTTGACTTTTGATGAATCACTTAAAAATGTCACTTCATTTTTTTTAAATAGAGATCTGTCATATGAACCATTTTTATGACCATTTTAGTGTGGAGCTTGTCAGCTTCTGGTCTCCATACACTTTCATTATAAAAGGGAGCAGCTCTGACAATTTCTTATGTGTTCTGCAAAAAGAAGGTCATACAGATTTGGAACAACATGGGGGTGAGTAAATGATGACGAAATGTAATTTTGGTTGAACCTATGCCTTTAAAAGGATGAAGGATGAAGGAGGCTATGGAGAAAAATTCAGATGCAGCTCATTTGGCTTCTGAGCTGAATCATTACAGCATAGTTCATTGCAGAGCTGCACTTATGAGAAAAACATGAGAAGTTCTTGTGTTGTTGAATCTTCTAAGGCTGAACAGACTCTTAGTGATCAGACTGTTCATATTTTTGAGATTCAGCGCAGGGTTTGTACAGAACACACCCAGTTGAAAGTTGTTAAAGACTGCTTCCTTATTTATATAGGGACAGACTAATATTTGCTAAACTCTTTAAAGGAAATTTTTATTCAAAATTACCTAGATGAGGTACCTTTTGTAAGTATGTGTAATATTTTTACAACTTAATATTTTTGGTGAAATAAAATAAGGTAAATTTTTTTTAATTTGATACATTTGAATGTTACAACATGGACCACATTTGTAGGTTAAAGGAAATCACTCCATCTCTTTTCTAAATGCATATTATTGATTTTATCATGAATGAATAATCTATGCATATGTTAAACTTCCATCCGCTTAAACCCTGTCCCTTACAATCGATGGCAAGCTTTTTGATATGCCTCCATCCAATAAAAAACGATGATTTGGACCTGCCCTACATTTTTTCTTCTTAATAATCAATTTCACTCAGATGTATGTCTCGATGAAGAAGAAAAGACTGTCACTACTTCAGTTACATCGCAATTGTGGTGGCACCATTCTACAGTGATGGTAAAGCATAGTAATACAGTACCATGGTTACTTTAAATGATACCATCATACTGAATCGCTATAATATTAATATTTAATAGTTTTTACATGGTACTTCATTCAATGTCATAGTTTTACAATGGTATACTGTATTACCTGCAAAAAAGAATGCAGTGAACGATACTTTGAATAAAAGCGGCAAACAAATTCTGTACAATGAATGAATATCAAAATTAGGGGTTAAATGACTTCAGATTTTTAAAAGTCAACATTTATGTGAGCGTCGACTAGTCGTTGATGACGTCATTAATGAACAAATAAGCCAGAACCTGGAGCTGAGACTCGAACACCTTGTGCACAGCTACGGCATATGACACAGCGCTGCTGCTCATTTTTATCAATTCTTTTGTCTTTGGGTCATTATGATTCTCACAGATTTCTGCTCGTTCTAAATCAGATACTTGCTTGTGGGAATAAATTCTACGCCGATTAACTTACCTGCACAATAAGGTGTTTTAAATGTGCATTCTCCTTCTCAATTTCAACCATCCAGATGGTATAATCACGCATGTCTTGTGGAGTTCTTTCGGAGTATGCATTTATTCGGTCGACTAGTGTATTAGTTGACTAGTCTATGCAGCCCCTATAATCAAAATCCATTTGTATTCCAAAAAATGTGTAATACCTTTATAGTTGTTTGTGAGTTAAATCTGAAGGAGCCTTTCAAATGTACTGATTGAGACACTCGTCTGATGTGGTTCATGTCAGCTCTTGTTCAGGTTTTTATAAAATATTCATCTTTCAGTCCAAGATAACTAGAGAAAGAGAGCAGGCAGGGTGAGTGGAGTTTGTTTAATATCTTGAGTGTGTTTTGATGTGTGATTTTAAAGTGAAGTAAAACTGAAGCATTTATTCTTTAGCACAATTTCCTGGCTTTTAAGAAAATAATAACAAATATTTGTTGAAGGCTGCACGATGATGGTGGTGGTAAAAGTAGGAAAAGCTGAGGTTGTAGGTTTAAATACTGCTGGTAGGTTCCTGACATAAGTCATATTTGTGTAAATAGCTATATACTGTGGGCTGAAGCTAAATTGCTTTATCATTCCAAATAAATGCTAATATCAGCACTGTAAAGAACATTTTGGACATTTTCAGGAATGTGTTTGTGTGTGTGTGTGTGTGTGTGTGTTTGTCTGCAAGCTTATTTTGTCTCTGCGAATACTTGTTCATTTGTTTATGTAGTGGTTAATCCTCTCAGTGCTTTTGGTAAAGGGTTGCCTCTTCACGGTTTAATGAGCCTGGAAGTGCAAAGTGAGAAACCGATATTGTTTGCTTATAATGTTTGGTATTTTTGGATGCTTTAAGTTTATATGCTTCTGTAAATTGCATATATCAGCTGGGATCTTAAATTTGTGTAGTTGTTTCTGTCTTGAGCGCTAATGCTAAATGCAAACCTACTAAATCTTCGAAACAGAGAAGCACTTACTCTTACCACATTAATTGCTAATTGGGCCTGAATTAGTTATAAACCTCAAGTAAATGCTTCACTGTGTGGCCTGGAGTGATTAAAATTTCCCAAAGGAGCACCTGAACACACCAGACTGCCTGATTCCCACACTGACACAGTCCGTTGCCAAATGACCTGATTGTGGAACCGTTTGTCCTTGAATACTGTGTAAAATGTATTCATGCTTCTGCTTCATGAGCTGTGTCCCAACAATTCCACCAAAAATGTAAATATGTCCTGGGTTCTGCTTTTAGGCTCACTGACTTAACATCGAGGATCCTCAGTGTCCTTGTAGTTACTGCCTTTGGTATCATATGTGCTTCACAATAGAATGACATTGCAGTGAAAAATAAGATGTTGCTTTGTTATTGCAAATAGTTTTAGCACAAATCAGCCTACAGTAAATCAGTTTTACAATGTAAAATATTTTTTCATTGTTTAGAACATTTCAGATTCACCATCAAGACATTGGCTCCCATAAGGACAGGGCCAGATTAATGTATTAATAAAATAAATCTGCTGACTGTTAAACTACTTATAAATCATAGTCGTGTGAGTGAATATTCAAAGTACTATTGATTTCTTTAGAGTTTAATATTTTTTTTATCTAGTGCTACTAGTTTGTTGAAAGTTGGACTAATTGCTCCTTTTATGTCATAAAAAGTAGCTCCATTTTCCTGAAGTAAAGGCTGATTATCTCAAACTGTCAAACAGCTTTTATCTTTTGTTGAATGAGCTAAATTAATGTGAAGAAAGACATCACATGAATCCACAGACCTGCGCTTAATTAATCATGATGGCCTTTTTCAGAATCTTAGCTCTGCTGACAATGCAGGAATCGTGAGCTGAAAGTAGTTTGTTTCCTCCCCAGAGAAAAAGAAAGGCTGAGAAAGAAAGAATGAACAAGAGGGAGTGTTAACATTTTGCCCCATTCTTTCATTACAGGAATAGTTCACCCAAGAGTTATAATTTGCTAAAAATGTACACTCAGATGTAGATGAGTTTGTTTCTTCTTTGCACCAAATTTGGAGAAATTTAGCATCACTTGATTTCTAATCGATCCTCTGCAGTGAATGGGTGCCATCAGAATGAGAGTCCAAACATCTAATAAAAACATCACAAAAATCCACAAGACTCTGGCCCACCACTTAATATCTTGTGAAGGAAAAAATAAATATAAAAATAAATTAATTTTTAAGATGTTTTTAACTTCCTCTATTCCTAACATTGCTTTCTGCTTTCCCCACTTAATAATCGTCCATTCTAAAACAGGAGAGAAATATGCACAGTTCAGTTTTGTGCTGCACATTGGCAAGTTGAAATGGAATAAAGTTAAAATTCCTTAATGAGCATTTATTTCTTACATAGATGCAGCTTTTCACCTACATAAGACATTAATTGATGGTCTTGAGTTGGTGGATTATTGTGCTGTTTTATAAAATGTTTGGATTTTTATTCTGACGGCACCCATTCACTGCAGAGGATCAATTAGTGAGTAAATGCTGTAATTCTAAATGTCTCAAAATTTATTCCAATGAAGAAACAGTCTCATCTACAGTGGGTGGACAGCCTAAAGGCCCTTTTTACCGTCGCACGTACTGCCGCCGCGGCGTCTGTAGAATGCATTTGCAGCGTTTGACCGCTGGGTGGCGCCTTAACCACAAGTTATCAAACAAGCGCATCAAAGCACATTTTCGCAAATAGACGTCAGTTTTGCCTCTCTGATGTGTTACATTTGACAGCTTCAGTATGTCTTGGGTGGCCTAAGTGTGAGTAAATTTTCATTTCTGGATGAACTATTCCCTCAACTATATAAAGTTCCTTTTTGAAGGAATCCACATAGTCAGAGCAGCTACACAGCTGATTGACTCACTTTGAGCATTTTAATTGGAGCAAGTTGTTATTGGACACTGACATTTTTGATAGATCTTTGCCTACTGCCTCTGCGAGACATCATGGTTCACAATAAATAGGAAATAATTATTAATGGCACTGTCATTCCATTTAAATAAGTAAAATGTGCAGCCTCTCTCCAGCCAGACATCTCTAATGCCTGGATCACACAAGCCAACAGCCTTTGTCAAAGAAACAGACAAACTCGAAGAGAACTGGCAGGAGCTTCAAGACCCAGAAAGGAGAAACACAACAGCTGATCCAGGATGAGATTTGAGAAGACCGAATATAATAATCAAAAGAAATAACGTTTGTTTCACTTTCTCTGTCCCTGTCATTGTCGCAGTTGGTTTTAATATTTGGGCTATAACTCCAGAAGAGAGGGGGAAACATGACAAACAGTTTGACTCTCTGGCACCCACTCTGGGTTATTTGTCAGGTAAGAGCACACACATACATACACCACTGTTCATACACGTCACCCAAAACCTTTGTAAGGTGGTGTATGAACATGCAAATTATCCTCTATATATACTGCACATAATTTTTCTTTCTTTCTAGGAGATCAAGCTCGAACTTTCTTCCTACAGTCTGGTCTTCCCACAGCAGTCCTAGCAGGCATCTGGTAAATATACACACATGTACACACACCCTTAATGTACACACACACTAAATCCAGTTTCAGATAACTGTATAACCCTTCCCATTTCTTTCATCTCTAAGATCATTTAAGTAGCATTTTCATTAGTTGCACTTTCTATTTTTGACCCCATTGATATATTTATGTTCCTATGTGATTGTGTTTGCCATTTCAGGATATGTCATAATACATTTTAAATGAATGTGTGTGGGACAGTGTGCAATTGAAGCCATCTCTGGAGGGTGGTGGTTCCCAAAAGTAACCTCTTCCTGTCTGTGGTTAGTCTACTGGTGTAAACACTGTCGCCCATCCACAAACAGGATGTAGATTTACTGATACAGGATACAGAATGTCTGATTTGAGTTTATAGTGTTTGCTTGTTCTAAAATTCTCTTGTTCTTAAATAAATATGGTAGCATAACAAGATCTGAGGCCACAATAATGCTGGTCAGTCATCACAAACCAACTTCTGTGTTTTTCCGTGGGGATTTTCCTAGCAATTAGTGCTCTGTAAGCCGTTTTGATGAGAATATCTGCTGCCTTTATTTCAGGGCATTGGCGGATATAGGAAAGGATGGAAAGATGGACAGATTGGAATTCTCCATTGCAATGAAACTAATTAAACTGCAGCTGCAGGGTCAACCCCTCCCGTCCAGCCTGCCAATCATCATGAAGCAGACACCTACCCATGTTATGACACCATCATTACGCTTTGGTATGAGTTAATAACTAGTTATGTAACGCCATGTGAGGTTTGTTTGCTGTGTTAACAGGTTTACTGAGCCTCATACTACAGGTTGGGACACACATACTACAGGTTTTGAAGATGAGGAAGACGTACTAAGACATATAATATTATTTTAATATAAAATCTCAGAAATGTGTAACTGTACGAGCTGTCTGTCTAATACTATGAAATAAATAAATAGATGAAAAAGCTAAACTTAAAACTTAAGTGAAAATTAGAAATGTTGTCTTGGCAACTAATTGAATAATGTTAAGTTGAAGTAGGCCTACAAACATTACTAAGACTGAAATAAAAAAGTAATATTAATAAATATTAGGATAGAATATAAATAATAAGAAAAATTGCATTTAAATAGAATATTATTTATTTATATAAATAAAAACATTTACAAATAAAACACTAAAATCATTTTTAATACTAAATGTGAATGTACAATGTGAAAATGTGTTATTTAACATGATATTTTGCATTGCATTATTTTTTTAATATTTTAAAAATGATTCTAAACCGAGCGTTAGATGATAGCAAAAGTAGAAGAAATGCATAAATGAGCATGAACAGCTAAAAATCCAGTATACAGTATAGTAAAATGTGACATCCATACAAATTAATATCAAATCAGCTGACAATCAATATGGTACAAGTATATCACATAGAAATTATCCTATTTAATCTGGCTTTGATGTGTTTCAGGTATGGGCTCCATGCCAAATCTGTCTGCCATGTCAGTGATGCCCATCCTAACTGCCATCCCCACAGCCCCTGTTATGACCCCTTTGGTTCCTGTACCCACCGTGATGTCAGGACCATTGCCTCAGATGCCCAACTCTCTCAGTGTGCCAGCTTTACC
This sequence comes from Carassius auratus, assembly GCF_003368295.1. Taxonomy (NCBI): domain Eukaryota; kingdom Metazoa; phylum Chordata; class Actinopteri; order Cypriniformes; family Cyprinidae; genus Carassius; species Carassius auratus. The sequence continues at coordinate 12,551,922 of NC_039262.1, forward strand.
TAACGGCAATGCAACTCTCCTCACACCAACACCAGGTACTGTAACACCTTCTATCCTAAATTCATGCACAAAGTGCAATCCACCATTTTGCACAAGTTAGCATTCAGTATGCATGTACTAATAAATCTACTGTAGATGCAATGAGACTCAAACATTGATATATTGCGTAATCTATAACACAGTTACAAAGTTTGCATTTGCTTTAAGTAATTCTCTTTCTTCTGTTAACATTCCAGCATTCTCAGTCTCCAGTGGATTGAGTAAATCTCACTCGCTCTTGGACCTTGGCTCTAGCAGGTGTGAAGCATGCATACTAAGTTCAACGCCGATGTTTGTATTAGAGTTGGGTGTAATATCTGTTGCATGCAAGTGTTTGAGCGTTTGTTTCAGTGATAGCAAAAAAAAGACAGTGATTTTCTTAGAACTGTGCTCTGAGACACCCTGTTACTCTGGGCTTGTTTTGCCAGCACTAGAAGTTTGTAGTAAATAAGAGTGTGTTTGCTGACAGAGTGCTTGAATAGCACAGCTGTCTCCTTGAATCTTAATAGGATCTTGTTAGGGTTCCTCTGAGAGTCATCCGTCCTCCACACGTTTGTAAAGAATCCTGTAATAAAGGATTATTTAAACAGTGCCTGAATGAATTTGGGTCTAAGGCTGTATACATTTAACATTTAAGTCGTGGCCTAATGGTTAGAGGGTTGGACTCCCAATCGAAGGGTTGTGAGTTCTAGTCCCGGGCCGGCAGGAATTGTGGGTGGGGGGAGTGCATGTACAGTTCTCTCTCTACCTTCAATACCATGACTTAGGTGCCCTTGAGCAAGGCATTGAACCCCCAACTGCTCCCCGGGCGCCGCAGCATAAATGGCTGCCCACTGCCCCGGGTGTGTGCTCACAGTGTGTGTGTGTGTGTTCACTGCTCTGTGTGTGTGCATTTCGGATGGGTTAAATGCAGAGCACAAATTCTGAGTATGGGTCACCATACTTGGCTGAATGTCACTTCACTTCACTTTATACATTTGGAATGATTATCTTGGCAATATAGAGTTAGGCAACATCATGTATGTCGCAGTCATTTTAATGCACTTTTTATTTAGCCATAAACTTGCCTAAGTTTCCATTTCCATGACATCTGTCCGTTTTAAAGAATTGTTTCAAATTTTAACTCAAAAGAGTGAAAAATCTATATTTCTGGCTACACTGCTAAGCCTTGTGTTGCAAATATGTGTTTGTTTTAGTTTGTAAGGGTATTAGCCAATCACCAGGATGATATCTCACTCTCTGAACCTCTCATCCTGTTCTGTCTGTCATTCCAGCGCATGCCGAAATGCAGAAGGCTGCTGAATCCTGTTAGTGTTATCTCAGAATATTTAAAAATCAGTAAACTGACAGCAGTGAGTCAGAATACTGCGGAATTGCTCATAACTATGAGTGTTAATTATGATTTTAATGGCCCTGGTAGTGGTAATTACTGCACTAACAAGGATTCAACAAATGTTGCTCAGACATATCAATTGTTTAAAGTATAATGTCACAGCAGAATCTTACAGCACTAAAGGAAAAGCTGTTCCTGCAGCTAGCCTGAGACCAGTTGTCTGTGCTTTATGATGGTCTAGGTTATTGGTTCATGAGAGGATTATATTAGTGTTAATGAGCAGCTGCTAAATGGAGCTCATTTGAAAAGAATTTGGAATGCAAATGCAATTTCAAGAGTGCTGCACAAGTGAAAACTCCCAGGAATTATATGAGCACATGCAGATTTGGAGAATGAAGAGGATCTATATTAAGCATTAGTTAATGCATTCAAGAAAACCATACATTTGGTTATTAGGTGCAAAAAAGCATTACATATTAAATGATCGCTTTTATAGAAAAGCATACTAATAATTTTTTTCAAAATTTCCACAGTTCTAACTCTTCCTCCACCACCTCCCTTGCAAGTAATTCCCCCAAAATGAATGCATCTGATTGGGCGGTGCCTCAGTCATCCCGTCTGAAATACAGACAGCAGTTCAACAGTCTAGACAAGCTGATGAGTGGATACCTGTCAGGTGAGTGTGTGTTTGTAGGCAATGGAAGTGTTTGCATATGATAGCATCCCTGCATACGTGTCATGCATTAATTCTTTTGTGTTTATTTGAAGGTCCCCAGGTCAGAAATGCCCTCACAGCATCAAACCTCACACAAACACAGCTTGCCACTATATGGTGAGTTCATGAAACACTGTACTCATCATATGAAACACTCATTGATCTCATGAAGAACATGTCTTAATTACATTATTAGACATCCTCCGCACTTTGTGTTGGTTAATACATGTTTCCAAATTTTGTTTTTTTAATTGTGTCAAATAGGTAAAAACTTGTTGAAAACCCATGCATTAATCACTCGCACACATTAAACCCTGGATCACACTTTATTGCTTGAAGCGGTGTGTTAAACACCTACTTCCAGTGTTGCATCTGCTGTTTAGGTGCCAGTTGGATAATTAGGAACTGATTCATCTATTAAACATTTGAAATGCTTCCAGGTCAATCACAAATGTGTGTGCTTGTGGGTGGGTAATGTTATGTGTATATATCGCTCTTGCTCAGGGCTCTTGCTGATGTAGATCGTGATGGGCAGTTGAGAGCGGAAGAGTTTATTCTAGCAATGCACCTGGTTGATATGGCCAAGACTGGGCGGCCCTTACCTCTGACTCTACCTCCTGACCTTGTGCCACCTTCACTCAGGTGAGACACACATAGACCCGCCCATGCTGGAATTAGTAAGATATGGAGGAGACTGTGTTTATTCTGTGAGTGTGTGTTTGTTTTCAGACAAGTGAAGTCATGTGACCTGCTGAACGGACCTGTTCCTTTGATTAACACTGAGCTGATTGAGCCAGAACATCCACAGAAAAGCAAGAGTAATGGTATTTGCATATACATAAACCATACGTACTGGTGGTCAAGAGATTTTTGGCTTCCAATATATTGCATATATACTATATAATATATATGATGTATTTAAAATGCATTTTAATGATGCTATATGAGCTATATACAGAATTGCTCAATTTAAAAATACATTTAATAATCAAAAGTGTGTGTTGCATTTTAAACCTGATCTATAAAAGACATGCATTTACTGTAGTACCTTATTAATGTATTTACCTGGTTCATTATGCTCACATTGAAAGCCATTAAAATAATCATTATCTATGTTCATAGTTATCATCATGATCCTTCAGAGATCATTCTAATATGCTGATTTAGTGCTTAAGGAACATTTCTTATTATTATCAGTGTTAAAAACCGTTGTGCTGCTTAATATTTTTATGGAAACCGTGATATTTTTTTAGGATTATATAATGAATGAAAAGTTCAAAAGGACAGCATTTATTTGAATTTTTTTGTAACATATTGAATATCTTTACTGTCACTTTTGATCGATTTAATGCATCCTTGCGGAATAAATTATGCAAATACACACTCAGGTCACAAGCACAAACTGTCCTTATTTCTACATAGTTTTGTAAATGATCTTTCTAAATATTGCTGATTCAGGTAAACAGTCTCTTTTAAGTTTAAGTTTTTAGATTAAATGCCTTAAATGTAACCTTTTTTTTTTTAAATGAACACTCGTCTGTTCTGTAATATTTTATAATATATATATTTTTTTAAATAATATTTTTTTTATTTTGTTGATTTTGATAACACTTATGTACATCACCTTTCTGTCTGTCTCTGTCAGTGTCATTTGAGGATAAACTAAAGGAGAATTTCCAGAGAGGAAACACAGAGCTGGAAAAACGACGTCTGGCTCTGCAGGAGGAACAAAAGAGAGAGGAGGAGAGGAGGAGAGAAGAGGAGAGACGAGAGGAGGAGAGGAGACGACAGAAGGAGCGGGAGGAAAGAGAACAAAAGGAGAGAGAAGCCCGGGAGATGGAGCTGAGGAGACAGAGGGAGGAGGAGAGGAGGATGGAGAGGCAGAGAGAGCTGGAGCGACAGAGAGAAGAAGAAAGACTGAAAGAATTAGAGCGACGAGAGGCAAGTGGAGCATGCAAGGGCAGACCACTAGAATATTACAGCAAAGCCTCACGCTTTTTCCACATGTATACATGTTGAATAAATCAATTGTTTATACACTATATCAGAAAATCTAAATCTTTATTAATCTTATGAAGGTTTGTAGTTAATACATTTTCTTTTTCAGTATCTTTTTCCTTTAAATATGATAAGCAAATATGTTGAGAGTTTTTATACAGTTTATTCTTTAGTGTACAAAATTATGTACAAAATATAATGCAAAAGAATATATTAATTTTGTGCATATATGTGTAGTTATATATTTTTAATGCTGTTATATATGTGTGTGTGTGTGTGTGTTTGTGTGTGTGTGTCTGTGTGTTTATATATACAGTACACACACACACACACACACACACACATATATATATATATATATATATATATATATATATATATATATATATATATAAACAGCTATAAAAACAGCAAAAATGCATTTACAAGTACTTATAAATTTACTGCATTTGCATAAATAATGTAATTAAATCAATTGTTAAAATATTAAGTTAGGAATATTGTGGTTAATAAAATAACACATCAATAAATAAAAAAATATTAAATTATTATTAGAAATCGAAAAACTTGTGATTGTTTACTTGACTGTAATTTATGTACTCTTTCATGACAAAGTTTAGTGCTTCTCTAATGCTACATTTCATTACACAAGCAAAATGTGTGGGTTGATTGCCTATCCTGGTGGTCTTTGGAAATCACGATGAACAAAATGTAACTGTTGTAATATCAAAAGTAGGAAATGAGGTTAATTGCTTAAAAAAATGTAATGGTGTTAGATATATTTAATTAACTCATGAGTTAACCCTAATATATACTGTACCACTGTACCAGTTCCTCGCCCTAGGAAAAATGATGGTAGCGTATATAATTATATGTAAATAAAGGTGATTGATTGATATGTAGACATTCACATCAGAATGAGTGATTAGACCGTACATCTGTTGATTAACCTCTCCTTCTCTTTATCGCTCTCTCAGGAAGCGGAGCGACAGAGGCGAATGGAATGGGAGAAGAGTAAACGAGTGGAGCTTCAGACACAGAGAGAAAAAGAGCAGAGTGACATACAGAGACTTAAAGACAGGAAGAGGAGTCTCGAGATGGAGCTGGAGGCGGTGGTCAGATTGCCATTTCTTCTTTCTTTTTGTTTCTTCTTCCATATACCTGTTCCCTATCAAACACCCTGTTCTCTAGGGAATGATGATAATGTTATATTACAAATTAAAAACATATCAGTCTTTTCTTCCCTTAGGGTAACAAGCATAAGCAGATCTCTGATAGGCTGCGGGACGCCAAGAGTAAGAGGCAGATCCAGCGGACCGAGCTAGACTTGATCAATCAGAAGAGAGATAGTCGTATTATAGATATCAATTCTCTACAGTTGCAGTTTGAGGTAGTGTTTTTTTTTTGCATGACTAGCATTGCATTCGTTCATTTTATCCTCTTTTTCTTTAATTATTGTAGACTACTGTGTAAACGTGTGATCAGTAAAAAAAATCAAATCAAATTAAGCAGCACTGTTTTCAACATTGATAATAATAAGAAATGTTTCTTGAGCAGAAAATCAGCATATAAGAATGATTTCTGAAGGATCATGTGACACTGAAGAATGAGGTAGTGAAAATCTTTCAAATAAATAAAATAATAGCCTATGTGAATGTGTTTTTGCAGGAAATTCAGAGGCAGCTGAGTCATCTTGGTCCTGAGAAGCAGCGACTGACAGAGAGACTTCTACATCTTACCCAAAACAACTCAAGTGAGCACTCACATAGACCCGAAGCAATCAGTGAATAGACGGGTGGATGACTCATTTTAACTGTGTCCGTTTCATCCCGCTTGAATCCAAGGCCTGGGAACATTGACGTTTTTATGTTCTTCTTTCTCTCATTCTATTTCCCCTTTCAGGTCCTTTGATAAATTATGTGAAACAGAGTTTGTGCGAGAAAGATCTGAGCTGTCGGAAGCTGAAGGAGCAGCTGGATGTTTTGGAGAGAGAGACCACTGTGAAACTCTCACAAATGGAGCAGTACAACAGAGAAATCAAGGTCAGCGGCTTCTCTTACAGTCCCAGTGTAAACCTCAAAAACATTTAAAGTGCCGTGTTTTGATTAAAGCTCATATTGGCTTTGGGTGGGGTTTTGCACTCTTCAAATTGATTTTAAACCTTAATGTCCCTTTGAGGGACTCAGTAGTTCACTGTTCTCTATGTTCCTGTGATTAAAACCTACAGTTCAACTCCCAGCCCTGAAGGCAGAGGATTGAGCACTTCATTACACACTAACGTTCACACAGTTCACACTAAAGAAATCTCAACACAACAAACACTGTCACTAACACACTTACTGCACCGGCTGGTTGGATCGGAAACCTGAGTATTTTACATGTGGTAATCAGCTATTGTTCAGTACACGTCTAATGTTTTCTGCTCCAAGCCTCTACTTTTTCTTTCTTTTTGCTCACTTTATTGTTTTCTTTCTTCCCACTGTATCTCTCCTCTTTCTTCTCTTCCTCTTTTCCCCCCGGCTGACTTTATAGTTTGTAGAAATGGATGACTGTGTGCTTCAAGGACTTCTCTCTTTGCTGGGTTGCCTAACCAATCTCTTCCTTCTAATAAAGGTTGACCTGTCTTTATCTTTCCTTAACTCACACTCATCTCAAAACTGCCTGCCTTTCATTCATTTCACCTTTCGCCCTAGTCATTCTTCAAGGATGAAATCTCACTTTACCCATAGTATACTGTAATGAGCTTCAATGTCTGACCTCATGATCTTATAACATCTATGTGTCCGTGCCATTTCATCACCTCATATGGTGTCATTAATTACACTAAAGATTTCTACTCAATACCTAAAAATAAAAAAAGTGTGTGTGTGTGTGTGTGTGTGTGTGTGTGTGTGTATATATATATATATATATATATATATATATATATATATATGTATATGTATGTATATATACTATGCCAATTAGATGTTTAATGTTTTTGCAAAGTTAGAAGCAAAAACAAAAAAAAAAAAACTCAAAATTTATTTACATTTTTAAATGTATTAAAATACAAATTTTTTTGCTCTATTTAATGCATTTATTTTAATAAATGTTTATTGTATATTTATTTATTATATTTGTGAAATAACATTCATGGAACAGATCATTTATAGGAGCTCAGTATCACTCAGTATTGGTAATGTGTGTTCATTTTAGCAGTCCGTAAAGCTGGCATAATGCAAAACCACATACTTTGCATTTGAACCTGCACAATATTATTCTAAGTTTTGTTATAAACATGATGTTTGTGTTAAAGAATTGTGTGGGTAACATTGTAGGAATTGAGACAGAGGCAGAGCCAGCAGCAGGACGTCCTAGAGCAGCTCAGGAGGGTGAGATCTGAGAAACTCAAAGAGCTACAGAGACACAGGAAAGAGGAGGAGGAGAGGAAGAGGAAGAAAGAGGAGGAGGAGAGGCAGAGGAAGAAAGAGGAGGAGGAGAGGAAGAGAAAGAAAGAGGAGGAGGAGAGGCAGAGGAAGAAAGAAGAGGAGGAGAGGAAGAGGAAGAAAGAGGAGGAGGAGAGGCAGAGGAAGAAAGAGGAGGAGGAGAGGAAGAGGAAGAAAGAGGAGGAGGAGAGGAAGAGGAAGAAAGAGGAGGAGGCTGCCAGGTAAAATTTTGATTTCACACACACAGACATGCATATTTAACAAGCCATCTACAGCTTTCCAACATAAACGAACAACATGGAAATATTAAGGTAAGATATTTGAGAAATATAGGCTTTTAAAAAATCATGTACATTTCTGTAAATATATTATAGTTTTGTAGAATATATAATAGTTTGTTTTATAGTTATGTTCTGTTTAGGTTCAGGTTTGTAAAAAAAAAAAAAAAAAAACTTTAGTTCATTTATCACCCTTGTTTCTCTGTATAGTTTTCTTCTGCATCAGATTTCTATTCTTGTGATATTTCCTCTAAAAGGGCTAGATTAAACTCCCATTCTTTTACCCACTCAACATTTTGCTTATGTGTACATTAGACAGGTGAAGCTGGAGCAGGAGGAAGCAGAGCGTCAGAGGATGCTTGCCCAGGAGCGAGAAGCCAAACTCAGGGAAGAACAGCAGCGTCAGGCCCAAGCCCGACTTCAGGAAGCCCAGGAGCAGGCTCGAGAGAAAGAGGAGAAGAGGAGGGCGGAGGAGAGACAGAGGGAGGAGAAGGAAGGAGAAAGGAATGAACTGGCTCTACACACTCAGCCCTCCATGACATACAATATCACAGAGAACAAAAGTGAGTGTGTGTTTGTGTGTGCGTGTGTGTGTGAGAATGGGTGAGGTGCTTTGCTGAAGTTAAAAATGGCTTGTAATCATCAAGCTGGCCTATGAATATGATGTTTCCATTATATTCATAGTAAAGGGTGTCGTTACTCATAGCTTCATGATTAACTCTTATTACCTGCCATTAATTATCCAAGTTAATATAACAGACTCCAGTGGAATGTGAGTGTTTTGAGAGAAGGAAGGTAATAGGCTGCTAAACACAGAGTTGCATACAATATATGTTTATGTATATTTTAATTTCACATAATATACTATAGTAAAATCATTTACTCACGTTCATGCCTTTCCAGACCTTTATGAATTTCTTTTTTACGTTCAACACATAAGAAGATATTTTGAAGAATGCTGCTAATCAAACAGTTGATGGTCCTCATTGACTTCCACTGATTTTTTTCCCTACTATGAAAGTCAATGGGGGCAAACAACTGTTTAGTTCTTCAAAATATATTTTTTTCTGTTCAACATGAGAAAGAAACTTATACAGGTTTGGAATGACATGAAGGTGAGCAAATTATGACTATATTTTCATTTTGGGGTGGACTATTCCTTTAGTACTTTTTACTTATTACACATGTCTTAGTCACTGTACTGGTAACTTTTTTTCCCATAAAATTTGTGCACTAGCCTTCTGAATTCAATTTGAGAAGCATATTCAAATGTAACCAATTAAATGCAATCATATTTATTGTTCAATGATTTAATATGGGCTTCTCAGTGAGCCTGAAAAAACCCACATCAGTCCAACAATATGTGAATGAATCATACAGACCAGTTTGTTCAGTAGATTCATTAAATAAATCAGCTGTAACTCACAATGGAGTATTAAATGGGATATTGCAGTGTTTTAATGTTAATAGAATGTTTCAGTGAAGAGAGCGGTACAATTATTGAGAGACATATAAAATGATGTTTGCTGATGTGGGCTTTCTGTTGTGAAGATGTTTTTATATGTTGAAATATGCATTTGTTAATATGCCAAATGGTTGTGAGATGGATGTGATAAGGTGACTGTGTTTTTTTTTTTCAGGCTTGCAGCCAGTGGTGACTACTGAAGCTACATGTGCTGCCCTCACCACCTACAGAGCTCTCTATCCCTTCACCGCACGCAACTCTGACGAGCTCACACTGGAGGCAGACTGTCTGATCGAGGTTCACTACATATGTCAACACATTCACTCATACAACTGTAAATTGACTCATTGGAGTACACATATAATTTGGCTTCCTGTGGATCCATAGGTAGATGAATCGACAGTTAGAGAGACCGGCTGGCTGTATGGGAGTTACTGTGGTAACAGCGGCTGGTTTCCAGAGAGTTATGCTGAGAGATGCAGTAAAGACACTCAGACTGAACCGACTGCAGCCGATTCACAATCCACGGCTCCCTCTACCAGCTACCCTGGGTATGGCACTAAAACTACTCTGTTATCACTCTAATAAATACTGGGTTAAAGACAACCCAACTTGGGTTAAATGTTTGACCAACCTGTTGGGTAGTTTTACTTTAATTCAATTGTTGTTTAAAAATTTATAATCAAAAGGTGAGCATATATTAAAAAGCAATTTAATGAATGTTTATTATGTAATTATTATTTATTAAACTTATTAATTAATGCTCATTATTAACATAAATGTTAATTTCCAACCTATTCTGGGATCATTTTAAACAAGAAATACAGTCATTTTTAAACAATAGTTGAGTTAAATAAAACATCCTTTTCAATCGTTCATCTGTTGTAGCCAAGTAAATTAAAATGTATTAATATTATTATTGAAGTTACACACAAAAACAAGTTAAACACAATCAAGGATTTTTTTTCCACTCTAAAGAAAAAATAATAGAAAAAATCAAATTCATGTTTTTTTGTTATATGCCAAAATATAACAATAAACAGCTAAATATTTTTACTAACACCATTTCACTATTCCCTATAAAATATCATATAGAGACTATCATAACTATAAAGTTATGATGCAAATTAATCATACAATCAGATGTTTGAAGTGATTCACAGAAATTACAACAGCCAAAGAAGGATTGTAAAACTAGTCTAATCAAACTTGATTGCCATATAAAAAGATCTCAAAAGATCTCAAAAGACACAATCTCAATATTCATAATGTAATATAAAAATTGTATATAACAACACAAATATATTGTGGATATTTAATTTATTGCCCAGCCCAATAATAACATACATATTGTTTTGATGAGCTTCACATTTGTTGCCTAAAAAGCGGTGTCAGTATGTGTCAGACATTCCGAAAAAAGATTCAGATGCAGTCGTTCAGACTGTCACCGCTCTTCTTTTCTTAATCAGTGAATGTGAAAGACTTTTGTCAGAGATTCTGCAGCATTCGGTAGGTGTGACATCCTTGACTGCTATAGAGCTGGTGGGACACGAACTTAACAGACTAACTTATATTTAAAGTTGGTTTAGGGTTATGTTATTAGTTTTATGTAATGGATTTATTTAAAAGATGAATGAATAATCCTTTAAAATCCTTTTTTCCCCCCAGAATTCCTCGGGTGGACATAGAAGGACCAACACCAACACACACACCAGCGTCTTCAAACACACAACACTCACAGGTGGGCATATGTGCATATACACAGACATACCATATATCTTACACACAACTTAGTTTTTTTGATCACTGGGAGGAATATGATAATTGGTATGAATATGATCATCATGATACACTGATATTTGCCCCTGAACATCATTTCTTCTGTTTTTGTGCTGTAGGCTGTAGCTCTGTGTGAATGGAGCGCTATGACTGACAGTCACCTGGGCTTCTCTAAAGATGACGTCATCACGGTTCTGGAGAAGCAGGAGAACTGGTGCTACGGAGAGCTCAACGAGAGCCGGGGCTGGTTCCCTTGCTCATATGTCTCCATGGTTATCACCAATAACACACAGACTGAGTAAGAAATGGGATACCTCTCATGCAACCTCATAAACTTGCTTAATCAAATAATTAATCAAGTAATTAAAGACAGTTGATTATGACATTGTGCCTGATATATTACAGTATTAAAGATTTTCATGTGCATCTCACTCCTGTAATTAGAAGTATATCTTCAGCACGTGCGTTCAGATCAGGGTTGCCATGGTAAAATTCGCATTTTAGGGGCTAAATATCATGTTATTGGTACTGGGGTCCCTTCAACCCGAGGACACGAAAAAACAACCACAGACTTGACAACACTGGTTCAGGTGGAGCGGCAGTTACTACACAGAGCCGTAGTCTACCGACAACTAACACAAAATCGCTTTCAAAATCGACAAAGAATCGGCCGCGATTTTAAAATCAATTTTGTGTAGATTGTCAGTGAATTACGGCTCTGTGTGTAGTAAATGCCAACCAGTGTTGCCAAGTCTGTTGTTGTTTTTCATGTCCGCGGGTCGAAGTGACAATACCAATAACGTGATATTTAGCCCCTAAAATGTGAATTTTACCAAGGCAACCCTGCCAAAAAACTTATCTTTTAACCCCGGGAAGCAATTTTATCGGGGAACCTCCTGGAAATGCGACTGGGCTAGTTTTGGACTAGTTTCTGAGAAGTGTAGCAGAAATGAGTCGAACAGACAAATTAAATAGTCTATCAGAGCTGTGTGCATTGAAACATGAGCTGAATTCCTCAGGAAGTCATAAATCAGTTCTAGTGCCACAAGAACCAAGCAAGATAACCAACCAACCAACTTGTTCACACAACAGCTTTCAACATTAACACCAATAGAACAATTATTAACAATTTTAATTCGAAGAAGAGATTGTCAAATTTATTGTTCGTGATTGAAATGCAACGCTGGACATCACATGTAAACCCAGGAGATCATGTTAAATACTTGCACTGACTTCCCCCATCAGGCAGAACCAGACTGAAATTCCTAAGGGGGAAGGGCTTTAAACCTTTGTCTTCACAGAAAAGTCCCTTTGCCAGAGAATGGCAAAGAAACTGCTTGTTGTACATTATATATGGACCAGAATGAACTCAAAAAGACTTATAAATGAATCGTTCCATTGCTTAACTCCATATTCATTTACGTGTAACCCACACATTTGACTATCATGTATAATCACTTATTGTGTATGTCTTTTGATAACTATAGGATACATAGTCATGTCTAGTATTGACATAATCGAATTTTCTTGCTTGATATTGTCCTGACAATCATTTATTTGTAAAATATATCATAATTGTGTTATAGGAATCATGTCCAAAATTAGATCCTGTGAGGCAAGAACCACATGCTTGGTAAGATAAACAAATGATTTATGACCCCAGACCCAAGACCATATCTGATTGGTCAAGGCAACATTTGAGGGGTGGCCAACAAGGAAGTTTAAATAATTTGGACACGATGTAATTTCGCTTTTAGTCTGCTTTTAGTTCCAGCCTTGCTCGTGCTATCAGTCATGCTATTAGTCATGCCTGCTCTTAGCTTTTAGCTTGTAGCTTTGCTACCTAGCTTTAGCTTGTAGCATCTAGCCATGCGGTTAGTCATCATTGTTCTTTGAGCGCGGTTCCAGAGTGCCTGCCTGCTTGCTACTATGCCACAATGAGAAGGAACACAACCTAGTCTCCTCAAACTTTATTTCTTTTCTTTTCCGTTTGAGAGTTTCGTGTTCTGAGTTAAGTTTTGTAACGTCGACCTCGTCTGTGCGTTTGAACTCCAACCAGCCACACAACTCCAGCTTCAGCCAACGCCCAAGCACGGGCTCCCCAAGACGTCACTTTAGCCAACTGAACTTCCAGCCAATCAGCGACACCGGGATACCCCTTTCAACGGGAGTCCCTTTCACAGCAAACGAAGGCAACGTATTCCCAGATATTTGTTGTGCTGGTGTATCTAATATAATTGTAACCCCATTGAGGAACTCAGTGCGAGCGCTAATTACGTGATTGATGGTTGTTCATGTCTATGCAATTTAACGTATTGCTGTAAACTTGGGATTCCATATTTCCATTCTCTTAAACTCATCTTTTCCTAACTGTCGATCTTCCTGCAACTTGTGTGAATGTGTGAGTGCGTGCGTTTATGTGTTAGATTAGTTTATATGTCTTAGATTTATCTAAGAAAGCCTTATTCATATTGAAAAGAGAAGTATCTTGTGTTTTGTGCTTACAAGTTAATGTCTTAAACTGCCGATCTTGTCACTGTGCTAATTAATAGTGTTTCACTGTAGTTTGGATATTAGTATCCAGCGCAGATTTGATGTTAAACGGCTAGTTCACTGAATCGCAGGGCGTCTCCGTGAATAGCCGTGAAACAGTGATTCTGTTCAAATTCCCTTTAAAGTCTTAAATGATTCCCTTTGAGCTAAATTGACCTGTTTCCCTTACAGAAGCAACTGGGCAGGATTTATTGTGAAAACCTGGCAACCCTGATCTTAATGCATGTGCTGGAGATATACTTCTAATTACAGGAGCGTCTTTACTGATGAGATGCGCATGAAAATAGCATTTGATTTTTTGCACAGCCCTAAGTAGTTCCATATAAAGGGAAAAACTATTACAAGAGGAAATCCAGGGATGATTGTAAAATATATTAAACTATGCATTGAATTCAATATACAGCTTTTTTTTTTTTAATTTTTATATATAAGCTAGATTTGCGGTACAGTTCATGCAAGGCTTGAATGCTTGAATGCTCTGATGTTTTAATCTTATCAATCATTTAGAATAAATGATGTATTTAATTAGTAGCCAATAAATATATGCTTAATAAACCTAAAGCTTTGGTGTTGTTTGTGTCTCTTCTAGGCCGTTGCTTTCTACTGTGGATGAGATAGAAGTTTCAGATTCTGGTCCTTTTGAGGGTGAGGTTTCTGTTTCTGTTTTTATACAGCCATCTCTAGTTATTCAGACGAGATAGTATGAGGAAATATTTTGATTAAATTGAAACATCATTTTCTATTTGTTTTGATCTTATTAGAGTATGTGGCTCTGTACACATATGAGAGTCCAGAGTCAGGTGACCTGACGTTCTGCACGGATGATGTTGTCCTGGTAACAGAGAGGGAAGGAGAATGGTGGAGAGGGTGCATCGGTGACCAGTCTGGCCTCTTCCCTTCCAACTACGTTAAACCCAAAGAGCCTGATGTATGCATATTCAGATAATTGTATATTATTATGCATTTATAGTTGCCTTTTGAATATTAGGTATTTATTAAATTCTTGACTTAATTTTCATAAATGACATTCTTTTCTCCATAATTATAATTAGTTTTCAGAGACATTTAAGTTGGTATGCATTTTGATAATGATTGCTCACTGTGTTATTATTTTAGACTGCCAATCCTGGAGTTCCCGGTAAAAAGCCAGGTGAGAATTGAGACCATAGTACCGTCACACAGAAGCAAAAATGAAGGCTGGTGGTTTCACATTTGAGTTCTTATTTATTTGCCATCTTCACTGGTCTTCAGAGATTGCTCAGGTGACTACAGCCAGTGCTGCCAAAACACCAGAACAACTGAGTCTGACACCTGGTCAGCTTATTGTGGTGCTGCATAAGAACTCTAACAGCTGGTGGCTGGGTGAACTACAGGTTAGCACTGTATATCACATAACCAGACTTAGCCTAACCACAGGACAGCATTTGCTTATTGTGCAATATAGTGCATATAAATGCATATCAATGTATAGATAGATAGATAGATAGATAGATAGATAGATAGATAGATAGATATTAGGCAGTTTCATAGCTTAGTATAAAAACAAGACAGTTTCATAGCTTAGTATAAAAAACAAGAGAAGGAATGGAAAATGACCTAACAAATGTGTGTGCTTGTAGGCACGGGGTAAAAAGCGTAAAAAGGGCTGGTTCCACTCCTCTAATGTCAGATTACTGGAAGCTAACAGCGGAAAAATAACTCCAGCATCTCAGCCATGTAAGATACACACACACACACACACACTCTCTTTCATTCATGTTCTTTTGTACTGTATGTGGCTGCATGTATGTGTTGTTTTCCCATTCTGCTCCATTTCTCTTCGACTTTTCTGCTCTTCCCTCTGTAGTGTGTCAGGTTATTGCAATGTATGACTACAAAGCAGCCAATAAGGATGAAATGAGCTTCCAAAAAGGTCAGCTGATCACCGTACTCAACAAGGACAACCCTGACTGGTGGAAAGGAGAGGTCGCTGGGGTCATAGGGCTGTTTCCAACTAATTATGTGAAGATGACCACAGAATGTGATCCCAGCCAGCAATGTGAGTACTATGAGTTACCGAATAAGTTCCTGTTTCACATCAGAGTTGTTTGTTTATAAGGCAAGGGTGGGGAAAATAAAAGATGAATTGGTTTAAATGAATTGTGTTGGAAATAACATTTTAAAAAGAGTAAATAAAAAGATGTTTTACTTTTTTAATTTTGGTGATGGACAGAGACTTTTTGTCCATTTTCTCTTTCTTTCTTTCTTTCTTTCTTTCTTTCTTTCTTTCTTTCTTTCTTTCTTTCTTTCTTTCTTTCTTTCTTTCTTTCTTTCTTTCTTTCTTTCCAACAACTTGGAATCTAATATATTCTCAATCCATCTCTTCATTATTCATTCTCTACTCTCTTTTGCCCTTTTTCCACGTCATTCGCCTCATCTGTGTTTTATTGTAGGATGATAGCTCTGGTCCCTCCTTCCTCTTGCTCCTCTCTTTTCTGGACCAATCAGAACACTGCTCTGGTCCAGGAAGCAGCCTCAAGACTCAAGACTGACTAGATTTGTTTGGATTGAACCCCTCCTCTTCTACTATTTCTGTTTAGACTTGGCTTAAATCACAAATGAACCCATGAATTTACCTCCACTGGCTTTAGGACATATTTTTCTTGTTGTTTAATCGGAAAAAGATATCACTTGCTTCTTTTCTCTGTTTACTTTAGGAAGTGACATGAATTAAAGGGGCCATATCATGAGTAACTGAACTTTCCTTGCATATTTTGTAAATTTAAACTCTAAACTTCTTGTCCAGTCCCAAAACAACGTCAGTAGCTAAAGATCATATTTGGTAACCACTAAAACAGCTTGTTTCATTTTAACATGAAAAACATGGCTAAAAACACCAGATTTGGGCACAAGAACCTTAACTAACATTATAAATGGACCACAGGGTGAAAAAATGAACAATAAAACAGTGTATATCACATGGCCCCTTTAAAGTACACTACCCCCTTTAAAGTCAGTACTGTTCATCAGCACAATCATATTTGTATATGACAAGATTATTAGTCTGCCTCTGCGTGTTTAAATGTAGTCAAAGGAACTGATGACCAGCAACACGTGTTGCCCTCATATTGACCAGCTATGCAGCCAGCTAACAATCGTGACCTTAGAGATCTTAGAGAGTTCGCTATGAATGTCATAACCTTTGCTTTGGATGCATTTTTGTATGGAAAGTATTCACAATTATATGAAGCAGAATTTCACAAATAAAGTTTTTAATTGTGAGATGCTGTTGTGATGTGGTCGCTGATGAGTGCTTGTGCATGTGTGGCTTGTCCTGCATGTGTGTATGTGTTTGTGTGTGTGTAGGGTGTGCTGATCTGCTCAGTTTAGACACTATGTGCACTGAGGAGAGGAAGAGGCAAGGCTACATCCATGAGCTCATTCAGACAGAAGAGTCCTATCTGGAGGACCTGGAGCTGGCACTAGAGGTGAAGCATCAGCTGCATCAACAATGTTTATTATATATTCACTTTTGAAAAGCAGCGCTATTTGTTTGGACTCTTAAAAAAAATATGTTCATTTGTTTTCTGTGTTAATGAACATTCAGGTGTTCTATAAACCAATGGCAGAGTCAGGGCGGCTAACGGAGGCTGAGATGAGCATGATCTTTGTGAACTGGCGGGAACTGATCATGTGCAGCACCAAACTCCTAAAGTGAGTCAACACTGACTGCTAGAGTACATCTGGGGAATGTTTAGTGGCTGGTTTGAATTTTTTAGTCTAATATCATATTTCAAGTGATTCATAGACCAACAAAAGCAAATGTATTCAGTGTATATTATGTGTTTTTTTTCAGAGCTCTGCGTGTCCGTAAGAAGATGGCTGGAGAGCGGATGCCCGTGCAGGTGGTGGGGGATATTCTGTCCTCAGAGCTCTCTCACATGCAGGCCTACATTCGCTTCTGCAGCTGCCAGCTCAATGCTGCGGCCCTGCTGCAGCAGAAAACAGACAAATCACCTGACTTCAAACTCTTTCTGAAGGTTAATGGATTGCAGTACATTCTAGTAACAGAAAAACAGCACACGTTTTTACATTCTACTACTTTCAGACAGGTATAGCGTTAACCTTAGACTTTATTAAACAGTGAATAGTAGAACAGTGCACAGTAAACTTTTACAATAAGTTATTTTGATCTAGTGTTGTTTTGCTGCATGATCTGTGTACTGAAGAAAAACCAGTTGTATATTTTTCACAGTAGTCCACAAGATGGTGCCGTTGATTTCTACTTTCTTGTGGAATACTGTGGATGAATTCACTGTTGATAGCGATAAGACATTATTAGACCCTTTACCTTCTCTTCATTGTGTCTTTATCTTTTTCATAGAAAATTGCCAGTAATTACCGCTGTAAAGGAATGCCACTGTCCAGCTTCCTCCTGAAACCCATGCAGAGAATCACACGCTACCCACTGCTGATCAAGAACGTATGAGAAGCCGCTCCTACAGACATTAACTATGGGAAATTTAACAATAGAATGATATGAGAAATAGCAGCTATTATAGAAAGTCAGAGGAAATAGGAAGTTATTAAAAAATAAGATTATGAAAGATAAAATAGAGCAAATTTCTTAAAGATAATACAATTAAATAATATGTGTGTGTATATATATATTATTATATCTTTTTGGTAGAGCACTGCGCTATCAAGGGCAATGTTGGGGGTTCGATTCCCCAGGAACACATGATAGGTAAAAATTGATAGCTTGAATGCACTCTAAGTCGCTTTGGATAAAAGCATCCGCTAAATGCATAAATTATTTACACACACACACACACACACACACACACACATTTAAATAAAAAATTTGTAAGGGTTCCTAAGATTAAAAAAAAAAACATCTTTTTATCAAAGACATGATGATTAAAGGTGACAGTTAAGACTTTAACATTGTTACACATTTTTTTTTATTAAATGCTCTTAAGCTTTTCATTCTTTAGTTAATTCTGAAAAAAGTTATGCACAATAAATACTGTAAAATGTTTCCACAAAAAAAAATCAATTGTATTGTATATGGAATAACAAAATTGACAAAATTATCAACATTAATACAGTTTTTTTTTTTTTTACATTTCTTTAATTAAGTAATAAACATGATGTTTATGTAAGCAAATCATTTGTTTGTTTCTTTCTGAAATCTGATTATAGATTCTGGAGAATACCCCTCCAACTCACGCAGATCACGCAAACCTGCGGGCGGCGCTGGAGCAGGCCGAGGAGTTGTGCTCACAGGTGAACGAGGGTGTGAGAGAGAAGGAGAACTCTGACCGGTTGGAATGGATCCAGAACCATGTGCTGTGTGATGGAGTCATTGAGGTGAGCTGCTGTTGACCCTTATGTGCTACATAATGACTCCCAAGTGTAAAACAACAGCTTTTATTATGTGTTATGGTATTTATGAATATGTTTTGTGTGTTATTCTCATTTTAGCACCTCGTATTTAACTCTTTGACGAACTGCCTGGGCCCTCGAAAATTGCTGCACAGCGGCAAACTACATAAGACCAAGAGCAGCAAGGAGCTTTGGGCCTTCCTGTTTAACGACTTCCTGCTCCTCACCTACACCTCCAAACAGTTCTCATCTGGGCCTGACAGACTCTTCAACCCCAACTCAAATGCACAGTACAAGATGTATAAAACGGTAAAGCAACATGACTGGTGTCAATCTGGAGCTTGTTTTAACTCTCTGTAAAAGTCTCAATCTGACACTTTGTCTCTCTTATTCTAGCCAGTGTTTCTGAATGAGGTCTTGGTAAAAATGCCCTCTGACCCTTCCAGTGATTATCCAGTTTTTCACATCTCACACATTGATCGCGTTTACACTCTTAAGGCTGACACCATTAATGAGAGGTACACCTACTTTACCAACATTCAAGCAAAAATGCTTAGATAAAGGCCTAAATCTGCAATCATACATGCAGATGATCCACTGAACTTAAAGTAAAATAAAGGCTATAAATCATTCATTTTAGAGTATAAAGCAAAAATACTATTTATTACAGCGAGTACTTGTTGTACAACAGTATTGATCATTTCTTGTTGAATTAGGACTACATGGGTACAGAAGATCAAAGCAGCATCTGACAACTTCATAGAGACTGAGAAGCTGAAAAGAGAGAAAGCATACCAAGGTTATTGATGAATATTAAGAGTCAACTGTGATTGAATGAAGCTTTATTGATAAAAGCCTGTGTGTGTTGTCTAGCTCGCTCGCAGAAGAACAGTGGAATCGGGCGACTGTTAGTAACGGTCCTGGAGGCGACAGAGTTGAAGCCCTGCAAACCAAACGGTTAGACAAACTACACACAAACAATCTGGGCTCTGTTCACACAACACAGAGTTGCTTCATTAGTCATTGACCTCAGGGGTTATTATAGTTTTCATTTGTACGGTTTTTTTTTTTTTCAACTAATCTAAATTCATATTTTTCATTCAATTTAATTTTTTTTTTTTTTTTTTGTAGTTTCAGTTTTTGTAGTTTTAGTTTTGTTATTTTAACAGCCATTATTTTTAAATGTTTAAAAATTGTGCTACATTTCAAAGCACAATCTTATTAGCCAGTGGCATTTTTATTTCTAACGCAGATTAGCTGTAAAAACGTTTTTAAATACCTACAGTATGTTTTATTTTAACAAGTTTTGAAGTCAAATGTATTGCAGTTTGTTCTAACCGAATGAGATTTATATTAAACTGAGTATTATTATTTTATTATTATTTTAAGCACAGACCTCACTAAACCTTAATATTTCTCAGAAATAAGATGTAGATTTACATTTAATAATTTAACAGATGCTTTTATCCACTTATTCACTTGTGAACAGCTATTGGAAGCCAGTGCAAATTGATAAATAGGTGTGACTTGAATTCTTTTCGGCTTATTAAAAATGAATCTTGCTGCTGCGTTCTGGATTAATTGTAAAGGTTTGATAGAACTGGTTGGAAGACCTGCCAGGAGAGCATTGCAATAGTCCAGCCTGTACAAAACAAGAGCTTGAACAAGGAGTTGAGAAGCATGTTCCGAAAGAAAGGGCCTGATCTTCTTGATGTTGAAAAAGCAAATATGCAAATATGAAGGACTGGGCAGTTTTAGCGATGTGGTCTGAGATACTTATCTGATCATCGATCATATGATCATTGATAGTGATAGTGGGGTAGATGGGGTAGATGGAACCACAAGCAGTTCTGTCTTGGCAACGTTGAGTTAAAGGTGATGGTCCTTCATCCAGCAAGAAATGTCTGTTAGACAAGCTGAGATGCGAGCAGGATCATTGGATTATTGGATCATCAGGATCGAATGAGAGGTAGAGATGAGTGTCTTTAGCATAGCAGTGATATAAAAAGCCATGTTTCTGAAAGACAGAACCTAGGGATGCCATGTAGAAAGTGAAGAGAAGTGGTCCAAGACCTAAGCCCTGAGGCACCCCAGTAGTTAGATGCTACAACTTGGACACCTCACCTCTCCAAGATACTTTGAAGGACCTATCTGAGAGGTAAGACTCAGACCACTGGAGTAAGGTTCCTTAAATGACCTTTCCCAATAAGTTTGACAGGAGAATCTGGTGGTTAACTGTGTCAAAAGCAGTGGGAAGATCCAGCAAGATAAGTATTGAAGATTTGTAATCCATTCTTGCCTGTCTTAGGGCTTCAACAAAAGAGAGCAAGGTAGTCTTGGTTGAATGTCCACTTTTGAAACCAGACTGGTTGCTCTCGAGGAGATTGTTCTTTGTGAGAAAAGCAGAGACTTGGTTGAACACAGCTCATTCACGTGTTTAAATATTAAAAAATATATACACATTTTCTTTCTTTTTAAGAAATCAAAAAATAAAGTATTTTAGTTTATTTTAGTTTGTTCAGTTTGTTCCAGTTTAATAAAAATCATATCCAAATTATTACTTGAAATTTTATTAAGCAACCTCACTAAATGTCAATTTGGCATAAACATTTCATCCAAAGTGACTTAAATTGCATTAAAAGTATACATTTCCTCCATTCTTTGGTAATCAAACATGTGGAATTGCTAACTGTATGTATCGCAGGAAGCTGTACAGTTATGCCATTGTTTTGCTTCTCTAGTGCTGTATACATCTAGTTTTAAGGATGATTAGATATTAATACTGGAGAACAAGCCAAAATACTAAGTAGGAAATGATGTGTGTTTTTAGGGAAGAGTAACCCATACTGTGAGCTAACGATGGGTGCTCAGTGCTACACGTCCCGCCATCAGCCCGACACACTCAACCCCAAATGGAACTTCAACTGCCACTTCTTCATAAAAGACCTGTATCAGGACGTCCTCTGTCTCACCATCTTTGAGAGGGACCAGTTCTCTCCCGACGGTGGGCTTTTATGTGGCACCACACACACAAAATATACATACCCAAAAACATATGTATTTTTCTTTTACATATTGTGCTTTCAATACAGATTTTCTAGGTCGTACTGAAGTTCCTGTAGCAACAATAAAGAAGGATCAAGATGGTAAAGGTCCACTGGCACGTCGTCTGCTGCTTCATGAAGTTCCAACTGGAGAGGTCAAAGTGCGGCTTGACCTGCAGCTTTATGATCAAACACCTCAACCATGAACTCCACATCTGTTTCATTAGCACTACAATATTTAACAGACCACTTAATACAAGTTTATTCATTGGTGTTAATTTGTAAAAGTATAGGAGTGACTCGGTACACTTTTGATATGAAAAAGGTGAACCACTTAGCATATGTTTATATGCAGTGAAATAGAAGCTGGTAGTCTCATTTACTCTCACAGATGCTTGATGTTGTATAATGAGAAACATTGGGTAATAACATGATGATTTGTTTGGGACAGGAACTGGTTTTTACTTTCGAATTTGTACATTTTAAAAATGTATTAGTAATCTGTACTGTTGCTTCCTAAGTATAAAAAGACTCAAATTATGTCACTGAAATTGCTACAGTTCAGTAATTTGTTGATTCCACAAAGCCAATCATACATATGCTTCCCTAACCTCTTTCCGGTTTAATTGTTTTATTATTAAATACTGAAACACAGTTTTAAAAACACTGTAATATATTTAATTATATAAAGACCAAATTATATATAATGTTATCTAAAATTTTGTGACGCAACACAAATTATGCTTTAACTTCTCAATTGTACAAATTTAGGGAAGATTTATAAAATCTTTAAGAATGTATAATATGGGTCTTATGATTTTCCTATGATGATTTTAATAATAGCATTTGGTTTTATGAACAGACTGGGTCTGGATGTTGTACATTTGAGTTGTTGATGATGAATGTCGAAAGTTATTGTGTTATTTTTTCTTTGTTATGTTATTTGTTTAATATATAAAACGTCTATGGGAATAGATTATTGTATGGTTTTGGGTGTAATTCATTTACTGTATAACAAAGACAAAAAAACAACAACAGAATATTAACAATGCTTATCATAAAATAAATGTTTTCTAAAGTTTGCTTGCTTTGATATTTTCTCAAAAAAATTATTTTCTTATTTCACATAATTTATTATATATATATAAACACACCTATGTGTGTATATATATATATATATATATATATATAATTTCATTTTTTTTCTCTTCAGCATGCCTCTAATTACATTTAATTGTCAAAATCTGATCATCTTACTGTTTCCGGATACTGCAGAACACAGAATAATTATTGTTCAATAAACACGAGACACATTACACACTGTACACCTCATTATTTATTGCACTGTATTGGTATAACAAGCACCATTCTCAGTAATGGAAGCCCCATGTGTATATACAAACTCCTGTCAACAAGGCCCTATTGAACGCAGTCATCAACAACAGGACAGGCACTGAGGGAGGATGCACCCTCTCACTGCCAAAGCTGAATGTGGAGTGCATGTACTCCTAAACAGTGAGAAATGACCTCAGCATTACTGAAACAAGCACTAGAATAATGAATGACACAAAAGCAGCTCAACAGTGACCCTGAAGCAAGTACCTTGATTTAAACCGACTGCGGTTCTCCCAAAGTCTCTCTGGGGAAGTATCTCTGGAGACTTTGGCCCGTGACTGTTTACGGCTCTGTTGGGAAACAGGAGGTCTCTGGAGAAGTTCCTCCACTTGTTGACGGGGATATACATGACCTAGAATACACAGTTTAAAGCTAATAACAAAAGCCACCCCGAAGCAGTTTAATTGCCTGGTCATGAATAACAGCAAAGAGATTTGTAAAACTAATTATTAGTTGACGGCACCTGTTTGGCAACGAAGTATTGCTGTCTTTTCTTTAATCCTGGCTCGTGACTGAAGAGACAAGGGATCCTCCAGTGTTGGGGTGGAAATCTGGACAGAAAACAGAAAGGTGTTTTTATCCTTCACTAAATCAATTGCATACCATTGTTAATGCATTTTGTTGTTTAACTATTAACATTAAAAAGATGATATGAATCACTTTGCGATAATGTGGTGTGTTGAAGTGGTGCAGGAAGGGGTTGTACTCCAGAGGATCATAACTCTCTAGAAACACAAAACCCTGAAAACACAATATACATTTTAATTATTAGGAAGGTTTTGGAAATACTTCACGTTTTTATGAATATTTTAAAAGGAAAATGTGAATTTTTCATAGAAATTACATTTAAAACATAATATTTCTCAATTTGTAATGACACCATGCCAGTATAAAGTGTATTTATCTTCTCATTCACCAGTGCTGAGGAAAGTTACTTTTAAATGTAATGCATTACGATAATGTGTTACTCCATAAAAAAACATGAATTAAGTGCATTACTTACTTTTTATGAAAAGTAATGCATTATGTTACGTTTTGTCACCTGAGCTGGGACTGCGTATTAATTTTTTTATAACAAAAAAACACAACTCTTTTTTTTTTTTGGCAACAATAAAGGCCCTCACACATACACACACGCACACACACAAATTAAATTAATAATCGTTAACCTGAAGGAACTGCCTCTGTCTCTGCACATCATTCCTAATTTCTCTCAACACGGGCACAGAAGAGGTTTCAGTGAATAAATTGGAATACAAAGTACCTTGCATTACTTCTTAAAAAACTTACTTTACTAGTTAAAAAGTAATTAGATTATGTAACTCAGTTTTTTATTCATGGTACGATGATACAATTAATCAAGTTTGTAAATCTGTAAATCTAAATCAAATCTGCCTTGCAACAAGAAAATAGACAGAATTATAAATTTTTTACTAGAACAAAAAAATGATTATTATCGATATTTTTATTGTTAACTGCTTTTCTGTACTTTATAAGCTTAATTTAGGAAATTTTCGGAAAGGGTTACTATGAAATGGCAGAGTGTATTGATTTTTCTATTTTGTTCTGTAACTTAAGTATTTCAAGGTTACAGTACATTGCTACTGTAACAGTATGGTTATTCTAATTGCTTCTAATACTGTACCTGTACCTTTGCATTACAGTAGTTAATGTAGTGTGCATGCATGCTCCTCAGCTTCTGTGTCTCAGTATAGCCATGGTTTGTAAAATGTTGCTCAATGCTCTGCTGTACCGGAAGCCACACACTCTGTGTCCAGCGCTTATGGAGCAGTTTGCGTTTCCTCAGGTCCAGTGTGCCTCTGTGAGTAAGGTAGTGATCCAGGTTCTGTACTGACACACACACAAACACAAATGATTCTGAGGTAACACAAAGATTCAAGTCTGAAAGGCCACCAATAATATTACCTTTATGAATCCAGCCTCAGTCTCCAGCAGCGGCTGTATAATGGCATCAACTTCTTGCTGTTCAGAGTGTAATTGTTCCTGCGGGTGAACAAACAGAGAGTTGGATGAGAGGACAGCCTGTTTATATAATATGTGGTCAGTTTGCATGCAAATGTGGGTGTACCTGTAGTTGTTTTTTTGAGCTGAGAGAAAGGGTATGTTGCATGTCATCTGCAGTCTTTGTATGTGCCATTGTACTAGTAGGTCAGAGATTATTACTTAGATTTGCAGTCTGACAAGTTCACTGATGACAGCCACTTGAAGACACTCTTGACACAAAAGCAACAAGTTACAAAAGTGACATTTATAGCACTGTTGGAAATATAGAAAAATTTCAAAACAGTCTGATGTTCTGAAACTACAGTCATTACTCACTAAATATATGCAAAACATAGTTTAATTTTTGACTTTTGACTTTCTAAAATCCTATAATATTCTTCTGAATATGCCCTTTAAAGCCGACCATAGCATATTTTAATACTCAAGGCGTCTAAATTATCAACATGATTAACATTTTGCTGATAAACCCACAATTTACTATATGCCTTTTGTCAACTGATTGATAGTTTACAGAAAACAAAATAAGAATTGCTAAATGCTCGGGCCAGGAGATAAGATTTTAACTTTGATTTAAGGACAGTGATCTAAGATAAAAGGGAAGGCTATTCCAGAGCCTAGCTCCAACAATAACAAACACACAATGCCCTCTTGACTCGGTCTGTGGACCGTAGACACCTGCCTGATGTGTTCAGATTTAAAAGTTCAGACAGGTATGAGGGTGCAAGACACTTTGGAGATTTTAAAACAAAGATCAATATTTTGAAATCAATTCTATGATGCTAGAACCATTAAAATAGGAGTAATATGTTGACGTTTGCGGACTCAAGTTAGAAATCTGGTTGGAGCGTTTTGAACCATTTGAAGCCTTGTAATAGAGGACTGGGAAATTCCAGAATATGAGGAATTACAATAGAAGAATTTATAAAAGTAAACATAATAACTTTTATGTTTTTAGTAATATCAGATTACCTGTACATAATTATTCATAAAAATCATGTTAAAATGTTTCAAATATGATACATCAGGCTTTAGAAGCACATTTATTTTTTTTGACCTTTCTAATGATCATTATATTGCATTGCCTTTTATGTTTTCCACACAGTTACAACTACAGATTTTTGTTTAGAAAACGAATAATTTATATATTAGTAAGACATAATTGGGAGATACATACTGTATAGAGATATATATAGAGAGAGACGATAACAACTGATATTTTTATGCATTTTCATGTTAATAGTCTGCTATACTGTTATAAAGCTGTAACTGCTTTACATTACAAGCTATGCAAATCTAATCTTACCTTTTGGCAATATAAATATATCAGCAACTGCACCAAATTGAAAAATAAATAAATAAATTTGCCCCGCCCCCCTTGTTATCCTAGTTTTGTCGTGATTGCCGTACCTGTTGTGTCTTGATTAGTCTTATTTATATCCCCTAGTGTGCTCTGTCTTTTGCGGTTCATTGTTTCTATATTGTGATTGATTCCTAGTGAGATATTGTATCATTGAGAAGTCTTTGTATTACCCGTGAGTGTTCGTCTGTAGTTAGTGTTCTAGTGTTTAGAGTCTTTGTTTATCGTGTCAACCCAGTCCTGTTAAGTTATTTAGTCTCTGCCCCAGTCGTTGTTTTCCCCCTCGTGGGTTTTGTTTCCCTTTTATCTTTAATAAACCCTCTGTGTAGTGATTCCTGTCTGCGTATGAGTTCCTCCCTTACCTCCTTATAACAATATGTATATATATATATATATATATATATATATACATATTATATATATATATATATATATATATATATATATATATATATATATATATATATATATATATATATATATATATATATATATATGTGGGTGTGTGTGTGTGTGTGTGTGTGTGTGTGTGTGTATATGTATATGCCATGCTTTACTGCAATGGACATCTCAATATTTACTCCTTAATGTAATGATCCAATAAAATTATAATGACTATAATTTCAGAAAATAATTATTCAGTACAACCACACTCTAATTATTTGAACAACCACACTTAGTTTACTCCTATTGTAAGCTTAATTTGACTTAAATAATACATCTTGTCTCCATTTACATCACAGGGAGGTTGCGTTCAGTGACTGTAACCTGAAGTGTGGCATCTAATCCCCAGTGGTTTTCAGCACAGAACACCCTGACACCGCTCTTTACATACAGGGAAGAAAGAAAAGGTATCCATGCATAAAGTCCTGATCTGTACAGTGCTGAAAGACTCCACTTGGCAGGACCACCCATGCACAGTAATCTAGACAGGACTAACAGCCTTCTACTAAATTAAATGGCAAATGAAAAGCAAACAATATTTAATTGAAATTCCAAGCCAAAGTGCCTGCACATATCTTAAAGGCAGTCCCAAAGAATGTTCTCCACTATAAATAGGAGCTTGTAATGACTTATGTTGGGCTGGGCAAGTGTTTCCTGCATTCAGACAAATACTGTACATCAAGCTGCCCTCATTGTACCTGTCTGATAAATAATTACTAAGCAGCAGCTTAAGGTTTAATTACTCTGATAACAAAAATAAAACAACTTCTTTATTAAAGATTAAAAAAGGTTTAATACGGCCAACTATTAAAACGGGCTCTCTCAAATTATTTACTAATTATTTACAGTAAATTAATTTAAGACCAATTAACATAAATGTGAAAAACTATGCAAGCAAGTTAATGATGAATGATGGGGTATCTGTGGACTTTACCCTATTAGTATAGTCATTGACATGAAAAAAGGAATCGCTACACATATTTAATGTTCATACTCACTGCGTCGTCGAAATGACGAGGACATCAACAGCACGCGACTTCTTCGCTGATGCGCGCCCCTTGTGTTGCTATGGTGACGTTTCTCAAACTCAAAGGAATCGTGCGCGCGCTTCTTCAGACGCTGATATTTTCAGACATTGGGCTCAATATTTGCTTTTAGTTATCACGAAACTCTTTATTTAGCTGTAGATCATTAAACGGTTACCCTTTAGAAATTTGTAAGCAATCAGTTTTGTGAGTTGAGGTACCTCCGTTTACAAACTCTGCCTGCAAATGAACTGGCGTTAAATTCAGCAAGGCAGCTTTCTGATGCAGCCACATAAAATTATAATTATTAAATCAAACAATTATAAAATCTAGAGAAAGATCTGATTAAAGGGCTAGATACCTTGCCCTACTTGTTTATTCTATAAGTCAGGTAAATTAAAAATATTAACTGGTCCAATGAGAAGCTTAACCTTTCAGAAACTTAAGCATGAACAGTTACTATCCAGTTCTTGCTGCTGCAGCCCCGAGACCTGCAACTGTTCCAGAGTTCTCTGTTGTAGCAGGGTCCATTTCAATGCTTCCCAGTGATTCATGCCATGGCTGCCAAAGAGGTTACAGTCAAGGCTGCCCCAGCGTTTCAGCAAAAGCTCTCCATGGCTGGTCCCAGGGTCCTGCTGAAGCCACTCTGGTCACAGAGGTTTCTTTCTCAACTGCTTCAAATGATCTTCTCATGTCCTCAGAGTTTCTTGTCAGTGTTTGTAAAAATGTGTAGTTTTATCAGGAAAACAGTATGAAAATCATTCTGACCGGGACAATAAGCTCTTGAAAGTTATATTGTCAAGTAATCTCTGTGGTGCCTGCCTGTGACCCTGTCTGACCTCAGCCGGTTCTGGGACAGCAGCGTCAGGAACCTTTAGGGTGGCCTGGATCTTTGGGACACAGTTGTCTGTGGCAGAAACCTTTGGAGCATCGAGGGACTTCTTGGACCAAAATTGGCTTCCCCTGCAAAATGCAAAAGATAAAGAAAACTGAATAATAATAATAAAATAAAATCTGTCATTTTTGATGCTTGATTGGTGAATTATGCCAAGCTCACAACACACAGTGGTTTTGGAAGGGTTTTCTAACTGAGGGTTTTCTCCCCTGGTCCCATTGTTGAGAACTGTTGGCTTAGGTCCCTCATGTGAAAAGCATTTAAATTACAATACTTGAAATGTAGTAGCCCCCAAAAATTTAAGCCCAAGAACTCAAATCACAAAAACAACCTTTTTACTCCTCATCAGAGAGTGAAATTCATGAAACACTAGGCAACAATGAAAATCCTGACAATGAACAGCTCAAGTGCATACAATATGTAAAAACAGAGAATAGATTATGAAAATCAAACTTGTATTGGCTCGTTGTGATATAAACGGTATGTGGTACATGTTTGAGTCATACCTGTCATGTGACTTAACCGAGGATGTACTTCCGGAGCAGCTCACTTGACCACGTCAAACAAAACGCTCTGTGGCATTGATTTGAAGATGTTAAGGTAAGTATAAACATTACCTAAAAAGTCAAAGTAAGAATAGATGATTACAGTAGATCCTTCATCAGGTGTATTATTGGAAAGATTATATAATGTATTGCTTAGGGCAAGCTAAAAATATGTGCATTCAGCATGCTCAGTGAACGGAGAGCAGTTTTCCGTAGTCAAAACAAATGAAGAGACTTTCATTTTTAACATAAAATTGAACCATCTTTTTACTTCTTAAGTGGATAAAGATGAAGATTCACTGACATTCACTCATTTTTCATTCCACTAAAAGACTTTTATTTGATTCCTTCAAAAAGTGTAAACACTGTGTTTACTTTTTTCAAATAGATTTGATTTATATTCCTGGATAGAAAAAGAATACCACGAACTCTTAAGAAAAGGTATGAAATGACACCAGCCACATCAAATAAGTATGCTATTAGGATTAAATAATGTAAATTAATTTCTATATTAAATATGAACATATGCTTTTTTTCTAACAGCCGAGAAGATTTTTTCAAGGTCAGAGTTGTAAATTTATGGTAAAACATTCTTTCTATCAATTATTATCTCATTACTTTTGCTAAATTTTTACTTTTTTTCCCATAGGCTTGAATGTTGGCCCAATATCTACTCCATCTATTTGAAAGATGATGGTCAGTTTGGCCCAATCAAGTTCATTAACACATGTGTTCCTGATTCATTTCTGATGGCCATATATATTTGCTGTACTCAAAATATCCATATTGCATCTCTATTTAACTCTTTTGAAAAACTGAGGGCACCTATGGTCTTTTTAAGAGCTAGAATGTATAATGAGGCCAAAGCATCTTGGTTATATTGGTGTAATGGCACTGTGACCGAATATACTGAAAACAAGTATGTAACAGATGCTTGGAGTAACCCAAAGGATCATTTACACATGTTTGATGAACTTATAGTGAGCAACAACAAACTGAGGTAATTGCATTTCCTATTTTTTTCACTTTCTGAACTAATCACCTTTGAAATAAAATCAATATTTCTGGAATTTTCATCATGTAAAAGTGTACAGTATAAGAACACACTGTGGAATTTACATTACCAAACCTTAAAAGTGAGCCAACATGAGCCACGTCATTTAACTTTATTCTTTTCTCTAACCAGCACATTTGAACGTCTTGGCAATGTGCATGCCCTGGGTATCAGTGATCTGCATCCTTTGCTTGTTCTAGTGGAAATAAATCAGGCAATGGATACAGCGCCACCCCTATACATTGATGATGATTACCACAGGTAAAGGCTACAAATTATCTTACAGTGGTTCTCAAACCTATTTTAGAGCATCACAACATCTGCCATATCAGATTTTGTAACCTAGTGTTTCTTGGTCAAGCTGTTTTTCTGTTTTCACACTGTACGGTCAGCTCTAGCTGCTAATGAGCAAACTAGCAAAGAAAAATTTAAGATTTGCATAACATCTCCACTGAATTTTTTTAATGTCTTTTCTTTTAGGGCATTTGAACTTCAGTTTTTGCTGATGACGAGGACATCCCTCCCTACTCATATGATTGTGGGGTTAAACTTATTTGATCGATGGATTCTCTATGATAATTCAAAGTTACCATTTGATCACTTTAATCCCAAGAATGCTGATTTTAGAGGAGATTTCACCATCCTGCTTATAGGCTATGTTAATGTAGCACCAAGATGACCATTATAGAGAAGGTATGTTTATTGATAATTTCACTGTTCTGTCAGAAAAAAAGTTTCTTAAACTTACAAGGTACAAAAGCCCCAAAAGACACATTTTAGAGCAGCGGTTTTCAATCCTGGTCCTGGGGACAACTGCTCTGCACATTTTGTTTGTCTCCCTTAGTTGACACACTTGCCTAATCAGCTTATGATCTGAATCAGGTTCAATAAGGAGACATAGGCTACAAAATCTGCTGAGCATGGGTCCCCAGAAAAAAGGATTGAAAACCACTGCCTTAAGCCATGTGCACACTGCACGATTTATAAGTGTCCTTTACGATTGTTGATTGTCAGGCTGTACGAACATGATGAACATGTCACACTGTGGGATCTTAATTGTCATTATATGTCACACTACATTCAAGAGGTGTTAAAAATTGGTACATGCAAGAAAACTTGACCATATCAGCCCATACACATTCAGTGACTTGAGTTGCATTGCATGCGGACTGAATGGCTATCATGAAAAGTCCATGACTGGCAGCAATTCAGGTGAATTTTAAGAAGAGCACTACACACTTAAACAAAAAAAGCAGTGTAACTGCCGTTTATCATAGCAAAGGAATGGCACTGTACGATTCTGGCCATGATTTGGCTGTCTGAGACAAATTTCACAAATCCTAAAAGATTCCTCAGAGCTGATTAATGGCCGTTATGGCAGTTTTGGTAATTCTGGCAGTGTCAAAAGATTTGGTGCACAGTCCTACAGTGCGACTTCTGCGATGAACGTTAAATTGTCTTTGTTATGAGGACAAGCCATGATCAGAATTAATGCTTGAGATTTCTTCTAACCTCTTCCACCGCTCACAGAATTCCTATGATACTGTATGTTGCCCTGCTACGATAAACACAGGCTGTACCACTGTTTCCATGTCGTGTGTAGTGCTGCTTTCACTCTATTCTTAAATACGCCAGTTTTGCCGCCATTCATAGACTTTTCAAAGTGACATGTATAATGAGACTGATTTGGTTTAATGGAGATTTAAAAAAAAAAATCATTTTATGTATACAGTACATTCATACTTACCTGAAGTCTACATAGGTCCAGTTTCCACATTTAATCCTTAACGTTTCATTAAATGTAGTTCAATATAAAGAAAATTTAAATGATAGCTGAGTCCATACTGTAGAGTCTCATTTGTGATTTTTTCTTCTTTTTACCAGTGCCATTCGAACTTCCTGAAGAGGGACACTATGGGACCATTCCTTTTAATTTGTCCCATGGCTCTAACAATTATAGAAAGGAACACTCTGATTGAGCAAGTTTCATGATTAAATAAATAAAAATACAAAACAAAAATGATGACTTGGCTTGGTTGTGTAATGTTTCTGTGTATTAATCCAAAAAAAGCATTTTTAATAAACACAGGAAACAAAGCAATACACTATTATACACTATGCTGACCCTCAACACAAATATTGCCACAAATGTGACTGCATCATATAACAATTATTAATTAATAATATTAATAATGTCCATCGTCTAGCTGACTACGTCTTGTATTCATTTTTTCTAAAAATCCTGTCAAACGTGCACAAACTGACAGTCACCACCATAAGCTATTACTAAATATTGTAGAAACATAATTTTCTGTAAAGTTGCTTTGTAACGATTCGTATTGTAAAAAGCGCTATACAAATAAACTTGAATTGAATTGAATTGAACTACACATTACTTTAAACAAGACCCAACCTAGAAGAAAGAGAACTAAGGGCTTAAATAAACAATCTAGTTAATCAACAGGAAAGGAAACAGGTACATACTAATCAGAAACCATAACAACTAATACAAAAATGGAACACAGGCAAACATACACATGCAGGGTAAACAAAACAATAAATACACAGAACAATAATGTTAACTGTTAAAGCTTGATTAATAGATTGAATGAAACACATTGTACAAATGTAGTAAGAAATACAGTAGAAGTTTACATCATGACATAAAATGACATGTATTGTAAGGCAAGTTTACAGATAAAGATTAAGTTTTATTAACCCTATGAAGTCTGCTGTGTCATATTTGATATGCAAATTTACATGGCCTCTAAATGTAGATTATTTGTACATCTCTTTATCATTATGCCCCCTGCCCCAACATAAAATTTTAACAAATAAAACTGCATATCTTTGAACTTTAAAATAAGCTTTTAAATATAATCTTACTAAGACATACCTCAGAGATATAGATTCCCCCCCCTACAATTTACTATTACCAAAACTCCTAAAAAGATTTAAGCCATTAACAAAAAGACTGAGCACTTAACGTCTTTAGTAGGCCTATATGATAATGAACTACAGTCCATAAAGTATTGTGAAAGTTGTATTGAAATACAGTATAAGGACACAAATATTTTACTACTACAGTCAATGCACTAGATGGCGCTAATTTTACATTTCATTACAATGGTTTGTTTGCAAATCCAACGGATAGAGTAAATGTGACTGTGGGGTGCCAAATTCATTTGGAATTTTTTTTCGAAAAACAAGCAATTAGGTAAGTTTTTATATTTATTATTTCTATTATTAAATATATTTCACATGTTATATTCTTTAACAGTCTTCATTAGACCGTCTCATTAAAAGAGCTCAGCTCCTCTGTAACACAGTTACAGCCTCTTAAACAGTGGCGCCACAATTTTTTTCTTGTCCTTTCTTAAAACCATTTATCATCACCTGTTCACTAACTGTAAACTTGACTGAATGTTTACCTTGTCCCTTGTATCGTGTTTCTTTTGCACTTTGCACTCTGCAAATGACGTTCTTTTGATATTTCCACAAAATATCTATCTATCCATCCATCCATCCATCCATATTAAGCAGCACTGTTTTCAGTTTTGATAATAATAATAAATGTTACTCAATGTGTTTACATACGGGTAAAATTAATATCCTGATTGCACTGTAAGTCGCTTTGGATAAAAGCGTCTGTTAAATGCATAAATGTAAACGTCAAGCACCAAATCAGCATATTACATTGATCTCTGAAGGATAATGTGGGTAGCTGCTGAAAATCCAACTAAAAATACATTAAAATAATTGTTTAAAATCATAATAATATTTCACAGTATAATTTTTTTCCCACTGTATTTTACTCAAATAAATGAGCATATTGAGCATAAGAGATTTGTTTCAAACTCTAAAAAATCTTACTGACCCAAACTTTTGAATGGTAGAACATATCAGTTTATGTTTATAATAGCTGTGCATATTAGATTAGATTAGATTAAACTTCATTGTCATTATGCAGAGTACAAGTACAGAGCTAATGAAATAGAGTTCGTGTCTAACCAGAAGTGCCAGAATGTAGTGTTTAACTTACATAAAAGTGCAGAGTAAGTGAAGCTATGATTTACAGAATGTACAGTGGAGATGCTATATACAGTATTATGTATCTTATGTACAGAATATAAATAGGAATCCAATGAAGTATGTACATTAAGAACAGCAGCAACATAAGAACAGTGGTAATAAATACAGCTGGTTGAATGTACAAAAGTATTGTTAAACAATGTATTCTATGCACTGTCATTAGTGCAATAATAATTTTTTATAGAAATAGTTTACTGTCTATTGTACAGTAAAAACGTTAGACGGTTTACAGTGTAATAGCTTGAACAACATACATATATGTAAAGTACTGTGACCAGTGCAGTAAGAAAGCAGGTTGCAGGTTAGATTGTTGGTGTGGAGTTCAGAAGGGTTAGCTCCTGTAACGCCTGCCAGATGGAATGTGAGTCTCTATACATTAGTCACTGTTTTATGCATTATCTATGTATGTACAGTGGATATATTCATATGTCAGGACCCTGTGTGTAGTCTTGAGGGACAGCACACTATGCATCTTAGTTGTTTGCAATGGAGATGTAAAAAATGGTATTGAAGTAAGTGTGAAAATGATAGGCTTTTATGAAAACATGGTGGTGTTCACGTCAGATGAACAGTTACCATTAAAAGAAACTCTGTTATATCAGGGTGAAAATTACTCAAAAGATGACAATGCTTATATAAAAAATAGAATATTTTATTTCAAACTACAAAAGTGAAAACATGTAACTTTTTGGTCACACTTCTCAATAAAACATTGGACAAACTGTAAGAAGAACAGTCAAGTCAGTACATGAAGCTATTATTAAACATGGTGAAGCAAGAAAATAAGACAGACATCAAATGCTTTG
This sequence comes from Carassius auratus, assembly GCF_003368295.1. Taxonomy (NCBI): domain Eukaryota; kingdom Metazoa; phylum Chordata; class Actinopteri; order Cypriniformes; family Cyprinidae; genus Carassius; species Carassius auratus. The sequence continues at coordinate 12,587,559 of NC_039262.1, forward strand.
AATTTAAATTAACTTAAGCTGTACAAAATATGTACATTATTTACAGCTTTCAAAAAATAGATACAGTAATAAAAAAAGAATGAAGCTACAATTCATCCAGTCTTTTTGACAGGGGTACTGACGCTCTCCCATCAGGAGGGGCCAGACAGTCGAAATCAAACACTCAGTGCTATATTAACCTTCATAGATCTTGGCCAAACTTCATGTCTCAGTTTCAGCTTAATCAAACTCTGAGCTGACAAAATCAACTAAAACATAAGAGCACATCAGTTACTCTCTGTCTCATTCTTTCGGCTTGGCGAGGCGATAAGCTTCTGGGGTTAAAAGCTGCCTTCTGTTTCTTACTATTTTCGCTCTCAGAATCTGAATCTGCCCACCACAGTTAATGGGAGGGGCTTGGCGTCATCTGCCAATCAGTGACGTTGGGCGTCACAGAGTCAGACTATAGTGCAGTACTGTTTTTTAGGGGGTGTCCGAACAGAGCCCCGTCATTTTACAATCCCAACCCCCTAGCCTCAGACATCCACCTTGACAAATGAATACACATACAGCATATAAATCCAGAGTCAATGTACAAGATACAGACACATACACACAAAAAGATTCAAAATGAAAGCAACAAACCATAAAAAGACAAACAAGTACTTTGTGCTGAGATATGAGATGGATATCTGTTCAATTCAAGTGGACAGTCACTGCGTGGAACTCCTTGGCGTCGCTGCCGCTGTCTCCTTACGCCATGTCACCGAACATCTTCTTGTAATACATGGACTCAAAGATGTCGTTCTCCCCAGGGCAGTTGTAGTGGCATGCGCAGGTCTTGATGAACATCATTTGCTTCTTCATGACTTGGCCATCGGGGCACTTGAACTCCATGGGCAAGGTGGCGGTTCTGTGAGGGGTGCAGCAGCGACCGTCCGTGCAAACGCCGCAGAACTTGGGCCTGTAAGACTTGGTAGTGGTGCAGCCAGAAATCTCAAACTTCATGGGTTTGGAGACACGGGGGGTGCGGATGCACTTCTTCCCTTTCTGTAAAGACAAAGAATGAAAATTTAGCCAGGACGTTCTGTGATGTCATCATCATGCGTCAATGGAACCAAGAGTGAGCTGCGTTGTGATTGGTAAGGGAGGTAAGTTGCTTCTTACCCTGATTTTCTCCTCCAGGTGTGACTCGCAAGGGCGGACCATGCAGAGGCGGGACTGCTTCTCAAGACGGCACTCGCGGTTGTCATTGGTGACACGGGTAGAGATTCCCAATCCACAGGTTTTTGAGCATGCGCTCCATTCTGTGGTCTGAACCAGGCAGTTCTCTCTCATCATGGAGGGATCAGGCCCGTATGTCTCCTCCTCTCTGTAAGCTACAAGACAAGACAAGACGTTACTTAACACATTCCTTCCAGCAGCATTATGTCATCCTACTGTTCATATCATTACATCATCGCACCAGAATTCATTCAAACCAGCATTCCTTACTTGAAACCATTACTGTGTCTGAATAACCACTTTGTCTATTCTGACTCAGGGAACAGTTGAGATCAAAAAATGCTCACCTGCCAAAGCTGATCCCACAAAGGTTTTCTGATGAGGGGAGTCGCACACCCACTCCTCGCAGCACTTTCCTGGGACCTTCACCCTGCGGGGCATAGGGCAGTCAGGGCTGGGGAGCCTGATGTCCATTCCACAGAGGGGCACGCACCCTACGGCACCGTCCAGACACGTGCACTGGTATTTACAACTGCTCTGGAAGGACTCTCCGCTGCGGTACACCATCCCACTGAACACGCAAGTGGCACCTTCTCTTGCTGTGGGACAGAGATAGAAGCTGGTTACAACTCTGACTCAACTCAACAACTGTGGATTCAGTGTCTGTATGTCAATGGTCAAGACCCTTACCTGTGCAGACCCCAATACGACGGTTGCTTGGGGAGCCGTAGTCACAGTAAAGGCCTTTGTGGGGGTCGCAGACATCTCGCTCTGTGCAAAGTTCGCCCAGTTGCTTGGCACACACCCGGCAGCACCCACAGGTGTCTGGCACCAGGCTCACACCGGGCGAACACTGGGGTGGTACATCAGGACATTGACATTGTCCACTGCACTCCTGAGCCACAGCCTGAGGAATAAGACACATGCTCTTGTAAGACGTTGTACATTTGCTCAACAATGACTTATAAGCTGTTTGAGTCTGGTAAAAGACTGAATTTAATTCTTAATAGCCTGGATCTCTAGATGCATTTAAACAGGATAGTGGTCTCTTTCTCATAACAGTGCATTAAAAGCACTTACCCATCCACAGAAAGTCAGGCACAGCAGAGCAATCACCCTTAGATTCATTCCAGAAAACATGATGACTTCTTCTTTCCAATCTCTTTTACAAAAGAAAAATCTTCTTTTGGGATCCTACAACGTCTTGCTGCTGTAATGCAGTCTTCTCTTCAGATTTGATCAAGGCGATCTCGTTGTGTAGTTTCTAGTTCCTCCTGATCGTGCCGAGTGAAAGCTAGAGTTTAGCTTCGGTATGGAGTTTAGGCTGAGCCGTGTCGAGCGACTGTTGCTTCTCTCTGGAGGACTTGGAGTGTTCTGATTCTCCAGCAGCAGCTGAGCTACCTTTATACACGCTGCGCTGCGGTGGACTGCCTCCACCTCAATGGAACGCTGGATAAACATGGGCATTCCTGGCATTCTTTCCTAGTTTCCTGCCCCCCTCCACTCTCCACTCCCCTCTCCCCCTCCACTAAACCTGCACCCACTGCCATCCTACATTCCTGGGCTGTCACATAGCAAAATAAAAGTACAGTCTTGGCATTACCTTGCGTTGCTTGGTTGTAGTCTAAGCAATTTGTCTTATAAATAAATGTCTGCATGTTTTTTTATTTATTTTTATTTTTAGATAATAAGACTAGATCTTCCCCTTCAATGTCTTGTCCTCTTAATTACTATGTGGTGATGGACAGTTTAAGATAACTACACTGTTAGTTTATTAATGTCCGATATGCATCAGTTAAAGACAATTTACCTATAAATGAACATCATTATTTAAGTCTGCTCGGTATTTACTCACCTTCATTTTTTTCTAAGAAATTTAAAAGAAGACATGTAAATATATGTTTTTTTTTTTTGGTTATACAATGAAAGTCAGTGGCGTCTTGTGTTGTTTTGGACCCCACTGATTTTCATTATAAAAACAGTTCTTATAAAATGTATTTTTATTTTTTTTCCACAAAAAAAAATTAATTCACACAGGTTTAGAACACAATGAGAGCAATTTAAATTTGTTGGTGAATTATCCTTTTACGTACAAAAAATGCTAAACATAGATGTTGAATATATTTATTCTTAATTCTTTGTGATGTATTAGTAATATTAGACTTGCATAAAACACTTTTTGCACATCTTACATAAGTTTTCTTGTGGCACTTGATCTCTGTCTGGATTCTTATGGAACATAACTTTATAAAACTGAACGTAACTTTTTAAGAAACGAATTCTGACCTATTGCTTTAATCAAAAAGTTTTCTGCAATTGCATGCTTTCACCTGGCTAATAACGTTTAGTCAGCTGTGTGTTTTACAGTGCAGGTGCGATTCTATTTTGCGCCTTCAGACAGCAGACAGAGCACAGACAGAAAGGCAGCAGGAAAGTGGCTAGACTTTAACGTTTGCATATTTTTTTTAGCAAAAAGAAAAAAAAGAAGAAGGATCCCCAGACTCCTTTCCTCACTCTTATGAAAGGGAGCACTGCTTCTTGCCAGCCGGCGAATCGGAAATGAAAAACTCCCAGAGAAGAAACGGGAGGTAAAGGAATGTTATCCCTCTGCCAGCAGACATACTGTTACTACATGCACACAGTCTCAGAGGAAGACTTGCCTTATATGGGAATCTTCACTCTAGGCTCGCTCCCCCCGCCGCTCATTCTCTTGTCCATACTCTTTATCTCTAGTCTAGAAAAAAACAGTGTTGCCGGTGTTGAGGATTGTAATGTGCCCCGTCTGTCAACGACTTCTCATTCCAGCAGGGCTGACAGCTGCTGCCACCCCCCTCCACCCCACTTACAGATGAGATTGTGATCATCATGATGCTATGGAGTTCTACAACAAAATGCTGATAACACAAATATTTTTTTAACGTTAATATACTTACATACAATTAAATATAAAATACAATTGATCATTATTCATATCATTTATTTATAATTTAATATTAAATGGCAGATTACTGTGTTCATATGAGCAGAATCAGTATGAGTCTATACAGCAACTGCTATATTATATAGAAATCATACATTTTATGAATTCCTACTGTAGCTCCTCCACATTATTATTATTTTTCATCAGTTTAATGATAGAAATAAATATTTATTTTTTTATGGTACATATTAAAAGACATTTGCTAAAAATTACATAAGGATTTACAGTTTTTTATGGTAAAGTACAGTTTGACTGAATCGAATGGGCCAGCAGTTTTTTTGTTTTTTTATTTATTTTTTTCTTGAACTGATGAGGTTATGAAATTGTTGCATGGCTTTTTGAGTCAAAACTAACAGAGGCCACATCAGGTTTTGTCTTACTTTTTTTGAGCTTCATCAGATGAAAGTACATGTTCAATCAGTTTATACATTTCTTAACGTACATATTATGTGGTTAATATAAGCATAATATCTTATTGACTGTCAGTACCAATGTGCTATGCGTGTGTTGGTCCATGCTAATTTTTTGCAGGATGGACTGTGCCCACAGTCTGGTGGCTAAATAAACATAGCTGTGTGTGGTTCAATTCAGGTGTGTGTAAGAATCGCGTTCTTACCTTCGTATACTCTGCATTAAGCTCTTTTAGTGCCTGCAGCTACATTCCTGCCTCAATGAAGCAAAGATAAATACTTTCAGCTCTGCTAAACTTTAATGTCATGCTTGCTACCTCCCTAGGAGGATGAAGGAGGACTGAAACTTTACCACCAACAGAATATTTCAGAAACAACTTTCTGCCAGCTCTTTGAACAGAAACATATATGTAACCTCCCTCAAAGAGTTTATTCAAGCTGGCACACTGCTCCAAAAAAGATTATGGAAAAGTGATGTCATAAAACAGTGAAAAATGTAACTGTTTAAAGAATGGGCTGGATGACTGGGGGTTAAAGGTGCCTGTAAATGACCACCCGATTCTAAAACTGGTATTAATGCGACTAGCAAACAGGACTAAATTTGGGCAGCTAAGACAGTATGCATGTATCAGTCCCTGAGAAATGTCAAAGGTCACTATCTAATGATGTAATGGAAAAGACTCCCGGCATTAGGGAAATGAAAACCTGTTGACAGAAGTCAGTGGGCTGTGTGGTCACATGACTTCATTTCACTTTCTTCCAAGACGTGTAGGGTCAGGGTTAGGAGGCAGGTGGGTGTTCTGCACATAATTTGGAGCCTGTTTATTGTTCTCTAGGCAAAAGTGAACAAAGCCTGAATACTTTAGAGCCATATTCTGGCTGCCAGAAGCAATTTTCCATCGCTAAAAAATTCCAACATCTCATTTTCTTTCTGTCTGGACAGCCCCCAGACCAGTTAATTTGAGTGCTCGGATTACCAATGTTCAACCAAAATATGCCTCTATACAGTACTGGTGTTTTTACCCAAACCAAGTCTTTGTTTTGGACTGGCTCTTTGTCTAGTATAATGTGATGGGTGAAAAGTGATTGGACCTGTCCAAAAAAACAAACAAGGATGTTTGAATATACATGTAAAGAGATCATGTATCAAGATAATTGCACAGAGGGCTGAAAAGATGGAAAACAGGCCTGCTATGGCTACAGTCTACAGAACTTCACAAATAACCCTGTTGAAAAATCCAGCATATGCTAGTTAAGTATGTTTTGAAGCATGGTTGCTGGTTTAAGCTGGTCATGAGCTGGTCATGTGCTGGTGATAAGCTATATATATTAACCACTCCCATACACAAATGTTCCTATTTAACAGATATTTGGCTTTTGACATGGACTTTAGCAAGTATCAAAGAAGGATTAATGCTGTTTGAAAGGGTAAACACTGGAAATGAAGCAGTTGGAAATCCTATGTTGTGGTTTGTTAAGTCACTTCCTGTTCAGAGCTTCCTATGTCTGGCCGGCGAGGTGGTGGTGGTAGAGGGATGCCCTCATTTGCTTGGTTGTTGTGCAGCAGAGGTTTTTGCGGCCACATTCCTGTGGGATTCAGTGGAGCATTCCTCATGGGATTTTCCTGACGTTCCTCGCGCCCATGCATCTCTCACTTCTCCTCTAGTTACATCATCAGCTCTCCACTCCGCCCATCCTATCTGTGATGATGGCTTAGTTGAAGCCTTGTGGTCAATCAACAAATATGACAGCAAATTGTGTACTTTTTGTACAATTGTATAGAATTCATTAAATATACCTATATTTTATGATTTCTCACAAGAGTCTACTATAGGTTGAGTGGGCTCACATGTGTTGAAGGTTCAAGCTTTGATTAAGTATGCTAACTTTATGTTTATAGAAATGCCAAAAAAAGATCCATATTTTCCAACTTGCCTCATGGTATCTGAACCACAACAATTGACAAATGCTTCTGTGGGATTGACCATATGGAAGGCATAAAATCCACACTTAACACCCCTGCTGCCCAAGTTTCCCAGTGTAACATGAATCATAATTCAGGTGACAAGTATGTTTTTTTTTGTCAACAGAATGGGTCTGAACAGTGGCAGAAAAGAACAGTGGAACGGAACAGAGACTGGAACTGTATTGATTTGAAGATTGCAAGTATCAGCAGACGCCAAATAACCAACCATTATAAATTAGGGTAATTAATTATTACATGAGTACATTTCAGTTTGCATATTTGATTGCTTCTGCTTGATCAAACTATATTGCAGAGGGATTTAATGTAACAACATAAATTAGGAAATTAAGAAAGATTATTTGAGCCACCCCATCTAAAGCGACTGACTCTATAATTGGCTTCTGGCTGGCCGTTAAAAGAATGTTCCGCACTTTGAAACTTCAAACTGACCCTCCCTCAGCCTCAGTTTAAATACCACATGTGGCAGACACCGCAAACGGAGTTAATGGTGGTTACGGGCTGCAGTTTGGGCCCTTTGAAATGGTGCGGCTGGGTCAGACTGCATTGATTCAAAGTCCAGACTGGCCCGAGCCCACCGTACAACATCACATGTCTAGAAGCAAAAACCCACACTGCTCATTAGATCATTTAGGGTAGTCTGAGAGCAAAAAATGTAGAAATTGGGTCCCTCAGAAAGGGTTGCTTGATTTATGAGACAAGTAAAGGGGCACGATGGGGTGGGTGGGTTGTGGAAAAGGCTATCAAGGATTGAGTGTTTTGTTTTGTTTGAAACTTTAGGGATGGAATGTGGTGGGAAACAGTGGTTGATTTGTTGAAAGGTTTGATCTGAGTGAGGAAGCTGGAATATGAGCAAACCAGTTAAGTTTCATCCGTGCCACAAGCCCATTTTTGAAGGTGTCTACTGTTACCAGCATCTAAGTGAAGCATTGGGTTTAGGTCAGAACTTGAGAAAATCTTTTTCATAGCTTGGATAACAGTAGCCAATAAACTTAACAGTGGCAACTAAGCTCTTGTTTCTAAAGGCCTTGGACTATAGTAACCATCTGTTTGTGTTTAGTTCAGTTTTACTGAGCAGTGTTGAGACTTCGGGACACTAGTACACTATGAAATTAACTACATTGAGTAGTTCAGCTGTTTTCAAAATCTTGTACATCATTTAATATTTCTGTTTCAAAAGACAATGACCCCTCATAGCTTCAGCTTAGTTACAGTAGTTAAACTACTTTTGGCTATGGTGATAAATGTGAGTCCTTGGAAGAAATATGATCATGGTCAGTAAACATCTAAGGTATTTTTCAAGTTAAAAAGGTCTTCTTTGTGTTCTTGTACGATTTACAGCAGAGGGAAAGTCTCCACAGTAACAGTGATAAACCAGTGCAATGTCCTGCTGTCCACCAATCACACTGAGTGATATTCCATACGGCCGCCTGACTGAGTTTACTTAGTTTATTGAGTCCTCTCTTCTCCTGGAATTCAGGTCGTGGTTTTAATGCTGTCACGACAAAGAACAATGATCCAAATATAGGCCTCTGAACAGCCCATTCCCCTAGACATACACCAACATTACTATTTCACCAGACAACGCCAAGGTATGCATCTCCTCCTGCCCCCACAGAGCAGTTACTAGAACCTTCTATAGATGTGGCTTCATATTTTCAATCTCTCAGAGAGATCGGCTGTTTGCAGAAGCCTCGGCAAACCTCATGCAAATAGGATGGCTTTGTCCTATGGCGTCTGAAGCCGTGTGTATTTAGACACCCATAATGAAAGACGCTTTTACAAGAAGATAAGTTAGTACCAGTGGACTCTATACATTTATAGGCTGTTTCCCAGTCTTTGCTCTTATGGTCTTCTAAATTGGACAGTGATTGGCTGTTTATGGAAGATAAGAGACGTATTGTATAAGTATAGGTAAATTACACATAAAATTATTAATTTGTAATTTGTAAGACTATGGCATTCTTTATTTAAACTCAGTGGATAAAAAGTATGTCTGCTGTAACCACGCTTAAATGTAATATTTAATAAAAAAATAAATAAAAATAAATTGATATTGTGAAATATTATTATGATTTTTAAGTAGTAAATAAGTGAAATATTTTATTATATTTTAAAATGTAATTTATTTCATTGATGGCAAAGCTGTATTTTCAGCAGCCATTACTCCAGTTTTCCATTACCCTCGATTCTTCATAAATATTTCTAATATGCTGATTTACCGCTCAGAAAACATTTCTAATTAAAAGTTTTGTACAAAAAAATAAAAAAAATAATTATATATATATATATATATATATATATATATATATATATATATATATATATATATATATATATGTGTATATATATATATATATATATATATATATATATATATTTGTATTTAGTGCAATGATTCTGGTAAGTCATTAAGTTCACTGCAGTACATACAGTATTTGCTGTCCGTTCTCTCTGTTAGCTGTTATATAATTGCTCTTTGTGGATCTTCATTTAGATGTGTAATGTTGGCCTTCTAGAGTGTGTTCAGAGAGCGAAGGGTGGATGTCTGTGGCAGCAGCCATGAAAAGCTCTGATTCATGTGACCAGTACAGGACAGAGTTTCAGTGCCAACACAAGCAGAACAGGAATGTTACTCCAAAACAGGGCAAAAATAGTAGACGGGTGACACACAACACACACAAAAACACACATCTCTTAGCCACCAACTCAGGTCTGATGCATCCATACCTTACAGTTAAAATAATAAACAATGAAGGTCAATAACATGTGGCATAACACAACCACATCAGTCATAAAGAACATGACAAACAGCTAAGTTAACAACACATCACAGCCTATTTAACACAGCATATACAAACTCACACATAGTGTTTTAAAGTCTCTGCCCAAAATGGAGATTAGCAAAACAGCGCAGTCACACAGGTAACGGTAACATGGCAAATGAGGAGTATTTTCCAGTATATCCCCACTCATAATCAAGCAGAAAGTCTGAATAACAGAAATTTTATGAGTCAGAGCAGAGCAGAGGTGAGGTTAGGAAAGAGTGAAAGTGTCTGCCCATTCGGTGAGGAATCTATCACTGCTAGCTTACTGTCCGCTAATCCTCACAAACATGACTGCTTAAATGCGCCTCGCCCTGTCGTTCAACACAGGGGCCTGTCTTCAACAGCATTTTCCTGATGATTCATGGCTCGACTGCATCATTCAGCAGTTTGTGTAAAGGAATGTTCCGGGTTCAACACAAGTTAATGTCTATCCACACATGCTAAATGCTAGCTATCTTAATTATTATACAAACGTGTTTTAAGCCAAGCGCAAAATAAAAAAAGTGCCAGAATGTAGCGTGTGCTTGATGTTGAAAGTTTTAGTACACTTAAGCCATATTTAATGGCTTTACATTATTTAACAAAATAAGTGTTGGTTGTAGTTGTTAATTATATTTATACTTAAAAAAAACTGTTATTTATTATGTATTATTATTTAAAGGCATAATGGTGTTTCATGGTTGTACTGTATCATTCTTTCCAGATAATTCCTCCCCTGCTGAAAAAACAAAATATTTGTAATGGTTTTACTTAGAATTGGTTTTAATGAAAACTTTAGTGGACTACAGGGATCCTACTGGTAACTGTTTGGCTTCTGTTGGTTGTTTGTCAAAACCACTAAATCCTAATGGAATATGTCCCAACACACACTACAGGAAACAATTTTTCAATGGTTTTAATGGTTAAAAATTGATGGTTTGTATAGATGTTTATAGTGGAAACCGTTAGAATTTCTGCAATGGTTTCTATTGTTGTTGTTGTGTTTTTTTTTCTAGCAGGGACGTAAATAGCACATCTACTGTATAGCATGATGTTCCCTTACATGATATCCCTTTTAGTATTGTATTCAATGAACGTTAGCTGGTTTACTGGCTTTAAACTGTCATAGCAAGTTGAAAGCCTGAGTGCAACTTTGTTAAAGCAATTCTCGTGGCTTTCAAGACAGTGAGATGTAAATATATTAAAAGCACAACTACTGTTACATCTGATTTGTCAGTTTTGAAATCTAAGATATGTTTCTCATAATTATGCACTTTTGTTTTATATGCTAGTGCACTCGATTATTCAGAGCTAAGTTTTTTCTGTCCTGTTTAATCAATATTGATGCAATAAAATGCCTAAAGTATCTGTGGTTAACTTTTTATTCACAGATCAGATTAGACTTTGTGTGTTACAAAATTGGAAAATTCCAAGTTATCAAAATACAGGATGTGCACAAAAAAGCTTTGTCTTTATTTTAGCAGCATTGCTTGTGGTGAATCCCTCATTGGAAAGGCATCTTATTCAGCTTGGGCCATCTTTGTGCCTAACTTTCCCTTAAAAGGCAATTCATGTGGGTTCATGGGCAGGATTGCTTCCACGGCCAAGATTACTGTTCTGTACAAAAGAAGACACACAGTGTTATCCGTACATGATATTACAGAACGAAAACAGAATGTCGAATACGAAGGTGGCGTCAAGAGTTAACAACATGAAAAAGCATTTGCAGTTGTCTTCGTGATGGTTCAGACCTAGATCATTACGCTTGCTGCTATAGCTTGCAACTCATGTTTGTGGAAAAAATCTTAAAGCAGGCAAAAGCGGTGCCCCCCAAAAAAGAGACGTTTTCCAGACAGCTGTCGAGTCTTGACCTACTAACAACTCGTCCAATCTTGCACGCTACCCTGCCAGATGTCAATCCTACAGTCTCTGTTTTCTTTCAGTGTCTTCAGTCTTGCATGCCATCTTCAGACATTAAGTTGCAGAGTAGGTCACGAACGTTCAGTCTTCTGGGCTCCAAAAAATAACCCTTTTCCTCTCTCTCTTTCTTTCAAGTTCTCCAATTTGCCCAGGTGTTAACTTCATTTGGCATTCAATGGACTGCATGAAAATAAGAGAGACGGAAACTTGACTTCCTTTCATTTATTTCTGTAATTTGCCCCATTCGTTTAGAAGCGAGGAAGCCGTGTAGCCAAACAGTCATTATCCGTTTTTCATAAGCCGACATCGGTTGTTTGCTTTTGGGTGATTTAACAGGAATACCATTTTCTCTTTCTTTCTCGTTGTAATTTGGCAAGTACTCCTAACTGATTTCCTGAAAACCCTTTGAGTACTGTTGGTCAAATCTACCTATTTTGTTTCATTATGTTCCAAGGTAAATGTTTCATTTATAGGGAGTGTGACTTAACTGTTTGTCTTTACCATTTTTTCCAAAACAGGTGTTTCATAGCGTGATACGCGGCTATCCTTCCCAATTTGACTGCTCCTAATCCAAAGATATCAAAGGAACCTGGTATGTTGTTTTTTTCCCCAATGAATATTTAGTTCAAAACATTGCATTCACCTAGTAAATTCATGTGGCTTTGCCTTTCCTGAAGGAGCTGTCAGAGTCTGACAGCCTAAAAAGGCTTACAGGTGTTACGGCTTATTTATTTAATGGTCACAGTCAGACTTTGAATAACATTCACTTCTCACTTCAAATACATTCAGGTATGTTAACAGTAAAGAAATTAGGTCGGTTTTTTTTTTATTTTTATTTTTTTATTTTTTTTTTTTTACACCTTTTATGAATTATATTAGAAATAGAATTTACATTCAGACAATTTGAAGCTCTTTATTTCTTTATTTTAAATGGGAAATAACAACAATAATATGTGGAGTATTAAAACATGACAGAAAACAAGCCCATTCTTCAATTGATTGAATTATTTCTGCATATATTTTTAATGATTTGAAAAATGTTTACCATTTAGAGTCAACTGTCCTGATTAGATAAGCTCTCTTTTGGGCTTCAGGGATGTGTAGAGGATATAGTTAACGAGAGCGGCTGTGTAAACAACCCTTAATGTCATTGTTCATAAAGCACATCATGTTTTTTTTCAGTAATGGAAGCACTAGCAACTAGGCCTTGTAAAGCGTCAAACACATATACAATATAACTAACATGCACTGTGCAGAGTAAATGGTTTTAAATAGCCATTGTGAGAAAAAACACACGATAAATAGCATATGACATCTACAGTACAGTACACAGATACTCTCATTTTTGTGGCTCTCTGTGCATGGTTTCCTGTTTATATCATGCATAGTTACGACAACACAATAAAAATCTCAGTTATATCATGCTTAATGCTTGGCAACACAGTGTTACACAATGACATCATGCTTTAATAGCATTGTCAGCATTAAACATCTGAAACTATAGTCATAACGCTGGACACCTTCTGAATCTTTTTCTAAGACTGAAAATCATAAGAGCGAGAAAAACCGACACCTGTTTAGTCTACGCAGCTGACCCAAATCTGATACAGATGCTGGATCAGATGTTGAACTTTATTAGCTGATGCTGCACATTTGTGCCACCGCTCAGATTAGAGCTCCACCTCACTGCTGCTGAATCAGATGAGATGTGATAGGCTTAGAACCCAGACCTGTGGAAAGAGAAGACAGGCTTGATTGTGTGTCTTAAGGGTGTAACCGGGTGAAAGTCTTAATGCAATGTGGTCACTCAGCCTTGAATGATCATGAGCCTTTGAAAAACGGTATTGCATAGCACGTTTTCCGCAAAATATCAAAAACCCAGGGGCCCGCCCTTGAGTTTTTGAGTCATCGTCCAAGTCCATAGTATGTTTTGTTTTGAACACCCTCATTCCAGTGGTAATATCACCTCTCAGATCTTCCTGACAATGCCTGATTAACTCCAGCTCATATTGACCATCAACATACTTTGAAGATTTTTAAAGGCAAAACAAGAAAGTTGAAAGACTTGAACGAACATAGTCATTTAGCTCCTGATATCAAAACAGTTAAGGTGCGGTCACATTGGCAAAATCTTTGGTCCATTTCTCAGCAAAAAGTACCATTGTTTATTGTCAGTTTGAAGAAATGTATTAAAGCACAGCTCCCACAGAAGTCACTTTCAAACCAAGCAGCTTTCTGTTGGTCAGAAACTTTGGCAAATCTTGGATAATCTTTCACCCTCTTGCAAAATTCTCATTCTCATGGATTTATATTGAAATTTTGCCTGTCAAAATTTACAGAACAATGGTAAATGTGACCTTTGAAAGGTACATGTGTTCTTTATGATAAACTCTTGCTGCACTATGAACACTGGGATATGTACTTGAGTTTGTGGGTCTTAATTGACTAATTAAGTTAAATGCAAGATGTCATCATATGGCTCTGTAATTGAATAATTATAGATAATTATAGACATAAATGCAGGCTATAGAATTAACTCCCCATCAGCTCTAAAAGTGTTACATAAATTATATGTTTTTATGTCTTAATTTAGTTCTGGAGGCTGCATTTTTGCCTCCAAAATAGATATGTGGAAAATAGAAAATGGAAAAGTTTATCATACATAAGTAATCAGTAATGTGGTTTTAAGAAAAATAAATAATAGTAGGATAATTCTGATATTAGATAATAGTGGATAAGTCATTTTATGACTTAAGCACTAGTTTACTCACTGCTCTTCATTATTTATTTATTTATTTTTTTCCTGGAATGGAAAGGTTCTAAATATATTGTGTCTCAACTCAAGGGAATCAAACTTTCCACCTGATGAGTGAAGTTTCATCACATTCACTGAGATGAGGAAACAGAGATAGATCTTTTGACCCATTGCATTTGACCTTGGGTTTTGGAGGTTATTAACAGGTGTGTTTTTCCTCACAGTCAAACAAAGCTGAATAATTATGTGCACATTCCACTGACACTCACACAGCTGTGAATTTAGAACTTAACAAAACTTATTTTTCTTAAAACCCAGCAGAAGTGTCATAACCATATGTATGTATATATATATATATATATATATATATATATATATATATATATATATATATATATATATATATATATATATATATATATATATATATATATGTACAGATAGATAGATAGATAGATAGATAGATAGATAGATAGATAGATAGATAGATAGATAGATATATCGTCCCCTTGGAATTATAAGGTTCTATCTGCATTCCGAGTAGTTTTGAGATATTGAGCTTCAAACTTTTTGTGTTCCATTTGACTGTTTTTTTTTATAATAAAAAGTCCCATAATGTACACAACATTAAAAAAATCTATCACATAATGTAAATACGTTGAACTATTATGTTTCATAATGAATTAAAAACATAATTTCCAGAACATTCTCGTTCACCATTCCAGGCTGGTGGAAAGATCTTCCCACCCCTATACGGAATGATGAATCCTTGGCAATTTTCAAGCAACAAATGAAAACTAATCTCTTTTGAAGCTACTAGACTTCATCATCATAAAAAAACCTTCCCTTTTATTTATTCCTTCCTTTTCTAGCTTGTACTTATTTGAACATTATTTGAATGTCTAAAACTTGGTATTACAAGCACTTCCTGTGTCTGTTTGCCTCTTTAAGGAGAATCGCTTTATGTATTCCGCAATTGTAAGTCGCTTTGGATTAAAGGCCTCCGCAAAATGACTAAATGTAAATGTACTGTAAATGTAAAACTTGGTGTGTGTGTGTAAAACGATGAAAGAATCAATTTATTCAAATGCACAAATTTGGTCAGTCCCAAAAAATGTTCAATTACATTTGAATTAATTAATAAATAATACTAAAAATACACATAATTAAAACATTTTTTAAGTTGCCTGAGACTGTCGTGTAAGTGAACCTATCATTTATAAAGCTTGGCTCTGATTATTTGTGTTGCTTTTTCAGCCAAAGCCAGGGACTAAGGCAAATGGGTGGATTACATGACCTGTTTGGAATCTGGATCTATCTGGCTGATGTGTCTGGCAGACACCCATTTGGATGCAGAGTAGTATTGTCTGTGTCAGTGAAGGAGCCCCTGAGAGCAGAACTGTCTGTCTGGGCATGACTCATACTAAACAGTATGCTTTTACCTTCACTAAACCTAGTCAGTGGTCTGCAAAAATCAACCCCCCGAGTCCCTCCTACAGTCTCATCAAAATCTTTCATTGTGCACTACAGTATGTTCTTTTTTTGTGGAATGTGGAATCTAGTGAAGACTCAGTAAATATGTGACAGTGGATGTCACAGCTGAGCTCTAGAGAACTAACAAATGTTGCTACATACTTACTATGCAATCACATAATAATTGCTGTTAATAGTATTCTTCATCTGGTTGACTATGTCTTGTATTAATTCTTCTGAAAATTCCTGTCATATGCACATAAACTGACAGTCACCATTTATAAGCTACTACTAAATGCTGCAGAAACTTAATTTTCTGTAAAGTTGCTTTGTATAGTAAAAAGCGCTATACAAATAAACTTGAATTGAATTGAATTGAATAGAGCTACAGGTAATGCTAATATGACCCTACGATTTAAAATCAACTCTTATTCAATTTTTTAATCTTAGGGCCTCACGAAGGGGTTTTTCTCCCTCCAGCAAGATTTAACCTATGGCATTTAGGTGAGAGTTACGTAAAATTTGCGTGAGCTTTTGAAAAGCAGGTCTGTTTCTGTTTAGGATCTCCCATGGTTCAGTCAAATTGCCTGTTTTCTTGCGTGCATATATGTGTAATGGTGCTAAAAGCCTGAGATTTATGCTCTGGAAATAGCTCAAAATGACGTGAAGCTTTAAGGTTGGACACAGTTTGTCCTGTTCTTGATACCTGGTGGCAGTTTGTGAAGCAGTTGTAGTTCAAAACTATTCAAATTAGTTTTCATTAACTGAAATAACGCCAGAATAAAATAATGTAAATATTAAATTAAAAAAACAAACTCAGCAATGTTGTCGTGGCAACTAACTAAAATGTTTAAGTACTAAAATTACTAAAACTAAAATAAAAACAAATTAAAAAGCTAAATAGCAATTTTATTTTATAGGTATTTCCTACATTTATACAACATAAAAAATAGAATTTACACTATAAATTTTTATACAATATACAATTTTTATAAATTATGCAATACTTTTCTTTTATAAAATACTACATTTAATTTTTATTTAGTCAAGAAGCGAAGAAATATGTTAATGTGTTTTTTTTATGTAATGCACTGTCATTTAATTCGTTTATTTACAGCCCTAATATTAATTTGACAAGGTATATATGATTAACTCAATGAGCTCTACAGTAAAAATGCACACAGCTGTCCAGTTCTTTATTCAAATATCCCATACTGATCCCATACTGATCCCATACTGATCCCATACTGCTGTACTGATGCGTAACTTGTCTTTATTGGACCATTTACTTTTGAGATGAGACAGGGATTTTACACTTTCTCATGTTTGGTCCTAATGACGTCTGCAGTGATGTTGGTATACTGCATGTGTGTTTACTCTCCACTCATTCTCACAGCTCGCTGTTGACTTCTCTCACCATAAACTCACTCACTGCCACACTCACACGGCCCTCCATCCACAGGTCAGACGGAATCAGAGGGAATGTTAATAAAAGACTTAAGCTGGATTTCCGATACAATTACAAATCATGCTCTTAAGAACATCTTAACTTATGTTGTACATTACTTAATGATGAAGCAATGCTTGTTATCCAAGCCAGCATGTCGATCACTCTGTATTACAGTAGATAGGACTTGATGCTGTTTGGTTAAAACATTTTCATGTAAAGGAGGTCCTGCTCCGGGTTAGGTCCATACTGTAGCGTCTCCTGATTTTGAGACACGTCTGGAATCCCTATATCCTGTCTATCTCTCCATGTCTGGTACCTCAGGGTCTCTGTTTCTGAGTAAGCATTGGGCTTACTAGCCGTAGCCTTCGCTCCTGTCAGAGGGAAGCAGAGGAACCGGTCGGTGAGAGCTGGCAGTGTGTCAGGCGGCACTGTTTCCAGCTGCTGTTGCTGAAGAAAAACGAGACTCTGGAAATAAAACCAGACAGACCCAAGTGCCTTAATAACTCACAGCAGGGCCTACAGGGAAAAAAATAACAGAAAAAAAAAGATATAGAAGGGAGACTGAGACGGAGGAATGGCCTGATAGCAAATTATATGAAGGGAAATAGCAAGCAGTGTTTATGTTTCAGAAAACACATTTTGCAGGATTTTGGTGTGTTACAGCTTTTAAATTTTACCAGCAAGCAAATTCATTTTAACATTTGACATGATGTAAAAACTGTAATGTCATTGTTTGACTGACAAGTCAAATTTAAATTAAAAGCAAAAGAAATAACGAAACGTTGGCACTCTTCTCGGTCAGTTGCTTCTAATTTGCACAGGAACTTTTTCCCTCGTATGTAATTTCTTTAATTGTTTATTGTTTATTTAATTGTAAATTCTTTAATGTGTTTTCAAAAAGAAGGAAATTTTAGCTTCCATGGTCAGCTGTATTACAAACATACTATAGCAGATGAAGTTAAAGGTATAGTTTGCCCATACATTTAAATTGTCATAAATCGATAATTTTTATGTAATTCCAAACTGTATGATTTTATTTTATTTGTTTCCTGTTTTGAAGAATGTGCTGGTTATTTTCTGTGCAAATGCAGAGCACGTGGATTGGGTTTTTTAAGATTAGATAAGGACTTGACATAAAAGTAACAAAAGTATTGCATACTAACTTAACAATATATTTAAAAATCTTCTGAAGTTCAACTATAGCTTTGTGTGAGAAACAGAGTCAGTGAGTTAAACTTGAGAAAGCAAATCCAATTTGTGAATGAATCAGTCATGTTTTGTGAACTGAATCGATTGATTCGTTGAAAAGATCTGATTTAAAAGAATGATCTGTTCAGAAATCAGACATCACCATTTATCACATTAATTTACCAAGGAGAGCTAGGGCAGATAACAAGATTTTCATTAAAAAAATTTAGTCTGTTCTTCATTGACCTATCATGTGATTTCAGGAGACTTATGAGCTATTGTTATGATAGCCTTATTGTTATTTCTTATCACTTTGATGCTTGACAGCCCCAGTCCTCATTTACTGTCATTATATTGAAAAGAATGGACAGGATATTCATAGAAATCATGTGTTCCATGGGAGAAAAAAAGTCATACTGGTTTTGACATCACGGTAAATAAATTGAAGACTGTATAATGTTCCTGTGGCTCAGTGGTAGAGCATTGCGTTAGCAGCGCGAAAGGTTGTGGGTTCAATTCCTAGGAAACAGGTAAAAAATGTTAACTTGAATGCACTGAAAGTTGCTTTGGAAAAGCGTGCTAAAAGCATAAATATAGAAAATAATATTTACTTTTTCTAGCATTTATTCAGTAATGGCAAAGAAAATGAATGTATTCATTTTCTTAAACTCTGCTGTATAAAATGCATACATTCATACTCTTAGGACCTTCAGAATCATTGTGTGTGTTTACATGAGTGAGAATAAAGTGCAGACATATCTTAAATCTAGTCTGTGTGGTTTGCATGACCTGTTTGGGTGTCAGTAGTAGAGTTTTGCTCGCGCTATGGCACGATATGTTTGTGCAGGTGTGGAACGGCCCATAGGAGGAATTTCCTGCCTTATGGGAATCTTAGAGCTGTGTGGCGTATGGCTAGACTGCTGCTTTAACGACCCAGCACTCCTCACACACCCCTCATTGAGCGCTTCCACACCATTCACTCAACTCTTCCTCACCTTCACCACAGGTTAAAGGTCACAGATGAAACTTTTAGACTGCCTCTGTGATCTGTAAACACCTGAATAGATCACATACTCTCTCACATGAGGATTTCTTGGATTGCATGCACACATGCAATGTTTTCTATAAACCATACAGTATACACTTTTCACATTCATATTATTAGTATTTTTTTATATTCATTCATTTGGCAGGCTCAGTAGGCATCTATCTATCTATCTATCTATCTATCTATCTATCTATCTATCTATCTATCTATCTGTCCGTCCGTCCGTCCGTCCGTCCGTCTGTCCGTCCGTCCCCTGGATTGGACTGCCTCTGTCTATCTGTCACTCTGCCTACAAGTAAATTTAATATTTCATTATTTAATTCTGTTTATCATTCTACCTGTCTATCCAAAGATCTGTCTATTGATCTACTGTACCTATTTGTCAGTCCATCCATCCATCCATCCAACCATCCAACCATCCAGCCAGCCATTTGTCGTTCGCTCATTATTTCTGTCATTCACTGTTTTTATTGTTCATTTCATCCATATGCCAATGAACTTTCAAACAGCAGAGTTTTTTTTTTTTTTAACTTTTTCCTTTTAAACTTCACTTGATCGTGCTTCTTTAATTGTTAAATTGAGCATAAACATTTATTTGGAATTTCGATTAATTTTATTCTATTATATTTCAATTCTCCAATCTGTTAGCTAACTCAGTTCAAAGTTTTGCATAATTTTTAAGTACAGAAATGCGCAAACATTTTTAAATTGGTGCACAACTGTCTTTTTATATTCAGCTGGACATCCGTAGTCTTAGAAACAGATGAGAGCAAGAATGGAATAAAAGAGAGGGAACTCAGCAGGGGAGGTCGAAACAGACTAATAAAAATAAAGAAGAGATTCCTCAGTCAGTCGGCTGAATCTAAACAGAGCTATTTTTAGAGTCTTAAGACCCCAAGGCATCAGCTGTCTATGAATGAACAGTTCCTGCTCACATCCGTTACATCACTTACCTGACCTGAAACCATTGGCCCACACAGGGGATGCACAACGGATGTCTGCTTCTGTCTGCTGCAGCATGTGCATGCGTTACCATCTGTTTCAGCAGCCTGTTAGCATTCTCCACCATAGAATTGCTGGTGGTAAGTTGGTCGCACACTAAACAGCAGGTCTGCCTTTTTTACACACGACTGACTGAATAATAGCAGGCAAATGTTGCTTTGGTTTTATCCTGAAACCACTTTGGGTAAAAACCATATATCGTAACATTACTGGCAAAAGTGCTAATGCGTTTTGCATACGTGTGATTGCGTCTGTCGGTCCTAATAATAGCAGTATGCGTTTTAGTATCTGTGCAAACCTGTGTGTGGTATGATGATGCAGAGATTGAAAGGGAACAGGAAGGCTGCGTGAGCCTTGAGTGTGTAATTTATATAGAGATGCCAACAAGAACAATGTTTGACAAAAAGAATAAAGTTACTTCATATAAAACAGTGCGCTTCATGCAGCCTTAACCACTGTTGTTGTCATAATAGCACTATGCTGTCCTTTTAGTTACTTATTTCTCCTAGGCATGTCACAAGTTACTAAGCAACAGTTCCAAGAACATGCTGGAGGTCTTGAGGCCTCCTCAGCCACACACGGCGGCGGTGGGTGGCGGAAACAACCTCCAAAGAAGTCGTCTTGCAAAAGCAAGGACACGTGCAGGCGGCAGTGCAGATGTTGGGTCTTCTTGAACTGTCTGTACCAGTACATTTGTGCTGTGCTGTTATTAGTTACATGGCCATTACAGAGACACGGTGTATGTGGGTTTCGTCTTGATTATTCTGCTTTGTGTCAAGAGTTCGGGCCTTCAGGTCACTCTAAACACATTTCGATTCGCATGACGCAATGACGCATGTATTTTTGTGAGCTCAAGTAGGTGAGATTCAGAAAATGACCAGATAGCACTCTGAACTTATGAACTTAGCTGATGTAATGCAATGACGTTGCAATGCTTTCTGATGGTCGTCTTTGGTTTGCCACTAAAGGTTGATATCAGTCACAGTCATCTGGACCTGAAGACAGATTTTGATATAAGAACACAAACAGCATGTTTTGAAAGGTCAGGGCACAGAAGTAAGGCAAATCAGTCTATTTTTACCATTAGTAAAGAATGCATTTGCACTTTGAGATAATTTAATACATATTAATACAAAAAGTGCAAAAAAAGTTTTCTTCTAAAATTAGCATTTTTATCCGGCCCCACTTTAATTGCATATAAATGTATCTATAAATTGCCATTAGAGTCAAATTACTGAACTTAAACATAGCAGCCTGATGCTCAATTTATAAAAAAGGCTCATTTGAGATGAAAATATCAGATGGAACTTCAGCTTCTTGTGTGTGTGCGTATCAACCTCCATGTTGAAGTCATTGTTTCAGAGGTGCGAACCTTGAATAGAAGTCAGCAGAAACTTGGGAAATACCCTCTCTGCATCCTCTGAGACTTGTATATTTCAGATTCATATCTCAGTGCCTGGGGATCAAGATAAAAAGGCGGCTAGAAGTCAGGTCTGGGTCTCATTCGTTTAGAGTTTAATAACTGGATCCCTGAGAAGAGGGTGAGAATATAAAAACAGTTATGCCGTGAGTTCACCACCACTCATTCGTCCTGCCTATAGTCTGATCCCTGATCTTGAAACAAACAACTTTCATCTGTGAAACCCCTGGGGCTCTCACTTCATTCAGCAATGTTACTGAGTCTCTATGGCACAAGAACATCTCTCAGTTCCAGACATGCAGTGAAAAATGTTCAAAATCCTCTTCGAAACATATCAAGATGCTTGGGTTTATAGTTTTAAGCCAAATCGCTCTGCTAACCATTAAAAGATTTCAAGGCCTGACAAAGTCTGATAAATAACATCCAGACAAGGACTTATTTTTGCCAGGTTAAATTACTCGTTCATTCATGTTAGTCATTTCACACAGGTTTTAAATGACCAGGAGGCCTATAGAATCGGAAAACCTCATATAGTTAGTCTAGTGTGTAAGGGCCGGCTTTCACTAAATGTAAAAAAATATTCACAACAAGATTTAGACATTAGTCATGTTATAGTAGTGACCTACAGTATCCTATGTGTTGTACAACTGCCATACAACTCCTCTTTCATGGCCTCATGGGACATGTGTGGAATTTTTTGTAAATGTAGTTTCATTTTGATTTTATTTAGTTTTAGTAATTCGTTTTAAATAATTATAAATATCTATATATTTGCATTGTTTTAGTAATAAACAGTGACCCAGCCTGATAAGCTCAGACAGGACAGGCCCCAGTGGGCAAACATAAGCATGCACGGCCCGAGTATGTTTTTGACATGATAAATTTTTTTTTTTTTTTTTTTTTTTTTTTTACATTTTGGCACAATGAGGTTAAAATCTTCATAGTAAATGCCAGGACTGTTTGCACTACAGTGTGTACTGTTTGCCCAGAAAGGGGACATTCCGACTTTGGGAGAGTGATTTACGGCCTCCCTGTGTGGGTACTTTACATCTGCTCTCTCTGATTGGCAGAGAAGAGAAAAAAACAGTCTTTTATGGGCTATTTTAATCTCTCAAAAACATATTTTCTCCCACACGTTCATTTCCAGAGATAACCGTGCGTTCAATAACTCTGCCACCTCTTGACCCCGAGTTCCTGAAAAATACATGTAGTGCCTGATCTGATTAATCCAGATGGGAGTACCTTACATAGCCAGATGAAAACAAGTACTGTAGCTAACACTTTTTTTTGTGGAATTAGTTCTTCTTTAATTTATCATACTCTTTGTGGAATGAAACCCAACCGAAGTTCTCCCGTGATTAGAGTACGTGCTGTTTCAAACGTCTTTGGCGCAGTGCTGAATGGAAAGCTTGGGAAATGGGATAATTCTCCGCATTGCAGCGCACACAGTAACAATGTGGACTAAAAGCCCTGCATTCTTTAATCATAGATCGGTTAGTCACTGCTCCAAGTATTAGCCCCACTTAATGCAGTTCAAATAAAACAAACAGACTGCTTCCAGGATGTGCAGACACTCACACACACATACCCTGCTATTATTATGGCAGAACTTGAGAGGGGGTGAAGTCATTGTAATTGTTTAGGCTGCCAAAGAGGAACCGAGGAAGAGAGGCATGTGACGTTAAGGCGTATATCATTGGTGAAGTTTAAAACAGGCCTTGCATCAGAGCAACTCTGTTTAGATGTCATTCAATAGTTATTCACTGCCCCAGACACCTCGGATAGCAACAGTTCCGTCGCCAGATGTCTGCGTTTATTTCAAAGGCGCAGAGAAGCAATATATCTTACATGTGATTTGAAGTCATTTACAGAAAATAAACTAGGAAGTCATACTCCATAAGTAATCAGGATTAAGAAAGATTATGCACATTCCAAAAGTACATAAGATTTTATGTTATCATACGATTTATATAATCAAATCAGTCTACACACATTTAAAGTCAACTTTTAATTAATGTATTTTAATTACCATTAATTTAAATGTCCTTTTTATTATTTTATATATGATACCTATATACGTATACACACACATGCACGCACACACACACACACACACACACACACACATATATATATATATATATATATATATATACATATGCATACACACACAAATTAGTTTATTGCAACATGCCAAATACACCCACAGAGTATTTAAATGAAAAATGATTCAGGTTGGGTAAATAATTATGGTAAATTAACAGTAAAAAAAAAAAAAATCCTGATTATATGCAAGGAGTGTATAAATGATATGTTCACCTTTGGATAACTCTTGGTATCTCTCCAGCTTCCGGAGTCTATCCGTCAGTGAATGACTCGCATTAGGCCCGACAGGGGCCCTCTAATCATTTTCTCGTGTTAAAGATTTAAAGGAGATTTTTTCAAAATTTGAGGGCATTAAAGGTTAGAAAACACTTCCGAGAACCAAGATTTTTCACATATCACACACAACATCCGTGAGAGCTCTGAAATGTCACACTGATTTCTCCTCATCACCTCTGGAGCCGTTAATAGCAGGCCACCATATTCAAACGTGAACTTCGAAACTAAAGGCAAACATTTCCCTAGCTAACTTCAGAAGCCCTATAAAGTTTATTTCTGATTTTACTTCATAAGGTTCCCAGGATTAACTGCGACAGCTAGACAAACTCCAATAGTACATACTGTATTGAAAAATGTCAAAGAAAATAAACAGGTCCTGCATGCTGCAGGACAAACAACCCCAGAATTCCAGAGCGATCTGGTGTACCGTGTGGTCAGTGAACGGTTACAAAGAGCCCCTGTGTCTGTGAGGGTGGTGAAACGGGGCCCTACGAACATTCCAGCGGACATTAGAAGGCTTCTCTCTCTACGGCTGTTCAAGCGGCTGTTTTCGTAAGCTACTTTAGAATGTTTGCGCAACTGCTGTTGACCACTTTATTAAAAATATCTTTTGATGCTGAAGCTATGTCCAGCAGTGGGGTCGGCTCAAACTGGTTTGCGAGGAGAAACAACGCTTTGTGGCGAATGAACGAAGCGGCTGTAAATAGGCCCAGTTCACAACTACGGTTTGAGCTCATGGAGCATTTTTGCCATCCATCCCTGTTTGCCCAGGATGTAAGTGAGACGTACAGTATTCGCACACACTCACCTGTCGAATTCACACACAATGCCACCTCACTTCCTCAGACACGCAATCTTGATCTTTCTAGCCCGTCTGCATTTTTTGTTAATCTGTCTGGATGGAGGTAAGAGAGATGGAAAACAACCACAAAACGGAAACGGAGTAGCCTGCGTGAGTTTGGAGGCGTTACATGACGAAAGTAACAGTATGCTGTGAGTCAATAAATTCTATGCTGTGGGGGAATCTGTGTGTGAGTGTGAGAGAGTGTGTCCATCTGGGAACCCTGAATATGTGTTCTTAGAACAGGGCTCTCTGGAAAGCTCAGGGGTCAGAAAGCAACTTCAGTGTCTGTTTTTACTGACTTTTAGATTTTATATATGTGTGTGTGTATTTTTATTTTATTTTTTTACATTTATTGCACATTTCCAATAAAAATAAGAACTTCCTTTCACTGGATCATATGCCTTGTTATTTGAAACTTGATGGATGCAAACCGAAACAGTATGAATGAAACGTTGTATGAATATAGTTTATGCTATCAGTACAGATTTGCTACCAGACACCTCACAACAAAAGACACGCACTAAGCGGTGCTGTATTATTTGGATTTTTGTTTAGAATATGATGTTGTGCTTAATAAGAGGCATCTGATATGTGTGAGACGGACATAGAAAACAACTTCTTTCTGACTGGCTTCAGTGTAGTCAGGTTGACCTTTGACCTCTGATCTCTTAGACTGTCTGTTATTCTCCATGTAACTACCCTAGACACAGGAAGTAACTGATGGAATAGAATAGAATAGAATAGTTTAAAACACAACAAACTCTCACTGAAACATTTGCCTTTGAGCATTTTATATTTTTTTCTAAAATCAGCTCAAAATACTAAACATATTTGATATTTTCTGACTGGAAAGAAATCATAGTCTAAGGCTAGAAATCTGTTCCCATCATACACCACACGATTTTCAGAAATCTGTCAACTCCAACTGCCCAAAACCTGCAGACTGGCTTTGACTTTCAGTAACTAATGCTGACTCCTCAAGACTACAAACTAGGGCAAAAATCTGGGAATCTGTTGGGCTATGGGTGTCCCGAGTTCGAAACTCAAGGCCATTTCCCAATCCTACCCCCTATCATTCTTCCACCTTGCTTCCGGTCAGCTCTGATCTTTCCTTTCATAATAAAGGCAAAAATGTCAAAAAAGAAATAGAAAAAAAAAAATCTAGGAAAGATTTGTATAGTGTATTCCAAATATGAGGAAAAGTTAACCCAAAATTAAGAAAGGGTCAGTAATAATAATATTATTAACAAAAAGTTTGGTCTAGTTGCCAAGATTTTTTTATTTAAATTTCAGTTTCTTTCTCACAGAAAGCTATTGTATGGCTTCAAAGACAGAATAGTGCACACATATAAACTTTTTTTTTAATGCCTTTTTGCCATTATTTTTTAAACTTGATTTCCTCTGGTCCCCATCCATTTTTATTGTACGCAAGAAAGCAGCACTGACAGTTTACAAACCTTCTCCTTTTTGTGTTCCATGGATGAAATAATGTATATGGAACAAAATCAGAGTGAGCAAATGAAGACCGCAATTTCATTTCTGGCTGAACTGTCTTAAAGCATATTCCTGGTCAAGGCAGTGCTGTGTCTGGCCTAATGTTAGAGGCAGTTCTTACCATGATGGAGAACAGGAAAAGGAAAAGTGGTATTTGTTAATATTGCCCTAAGGCGCTGAACTCAGGGCATTTGGGTCCTGAGTCTGAAAGTGATATTGTCTGGAAGTGGAAAGTAAGCTGGTTCTGCAAGGACAACAGCTCAGCGGCGCTCTGTGTTTTGAGTTTCCACCATGCGATTTTAAAAACAAACAGTGTCTGCTGACATGGTAACATGGGCCATAATGGTTTACTCTGGCAAAGTTGATGTCACTCATTTGGCAGGGTGGACCTGATTTACATCATTCATTTCTATCCATTTTTCTGTTTGCTTTGACGCAATATGCCGTGATTTCTTCTGGCACTATGTGGCGCAGTCCAGTCAGCCGAACATGAAATACACGAGTCATTTAACTCCCTAATCCAAGATAAATTCCAACGCTGAGTCGTCTGAACAAGATACAATAAAACGATGCCATCCAACATGTTTTTTCTGGACAGGCCCCCAGCTAGAAGGGAGAAGGACAGGTGAAAGGAAATGTTTGCCGTCAGTCGTGTGCGTCACTAGCGTTGGCACATCAGATGTTCCACATTCCTTGCAGACCTGAGAGGAATCCTGACCATCCCGAGGCCATGTTGCCAGACTCAAAAACACTGTGGAGTAGACTAACCCTCGTCCTAAACTTAACTCAAAGGTCCTGTCCTTCAAGTACCAAGGCTTGAGGCCTGAGGCAAGATGAAAACTGTTTTTTTACAGAGCTCAAATATGCCCTTTCATAAGCAAATACACAGTTTCTGCACACATGGAGCTGCTACAACACGGACAACGCGATCGCTCCAAAGTAAAGTTTGCATTCCGTGGAGGTTTTAATGAATTTGACAGAATGTGTTGTGTAGGAGCCCCTTGAATCCGCCCGTATACGAATCCTAGCTGGAACCGTTTCATTGGGCAGTAGAGGAATGTACATTTCAAACTCGAGTTTTTTGGTTTGCAGTTATTTCCTTTCCCTCCGGATAAAGATAAATACAGAAATCTATTTCCCGTGGGCTGGCACAGTGTCTAAAAATATGGCTGGCAGAACACTCTGCTACATTTGGCCCAGCTCTCAGTGGGATTCAGGAATCAAAGACAAATGAAGCTGGGCACGAGTTCTGCTCTCAAGTCCACAATGAAAAGGGGGGTTGGGGGGGGGGGCATATATCTTATTGTATATTATTATTATAATTATTTTTTTGCTGTTTTATTTAGTATTATTTATATATGAAAAATTAAAATACTGTCATTAATTACCCACCTTCATGCCGTTCCAAACCCCAAAGACTTTTCTTCATCTTCAGAACACAAATTAAGACATTTTTGATGAAATCTGAGAGTTTTCTTACCCTTCATAGACAGCAAAGCAACTACCATGCTCAAGGTCCAGAAA
The DNA here is from genome assembly GCF_003368295.1 of Carassius auratus. Lineage (NCBI taxonomy): Eukaryota > Metazoa > Chordata > Actinopteri > Cypriniformes > Cyprinidae > Carassius > Carassius auratus. The sequence goes on from NC_039262.1 coordinate 12,615,443, forward strand.
CGTACCAAGGACATTGTTAAAATAGTCACGTCGCATCAGTGGTTCAACCAAAATTTCGTGAAGCAAAGAGAATATTTTTTGTTTATTGTGCTTCATACAATTATAGTTGATTTTAATAATGTCCATGCTCCTATACTCAAAGTTATACGTCATACTCCTATACAATGTTAGTTACTAAAAGTCAAAGCCAGTCTACAGGTTTTGGGCGGTCAGAGTTGACAGATTTCTGAAAACTGTGTGGTGTACGACGGGCACAGATTTTTTGCCCTATGATTTTTTCCAATCAACAAAGATCAAACAAGTTTTAGAGCACATAATGCAAGTGCAAGATGATTTTAGAGCACATAATGTGTTCATTTGTCACACATCTCCTAGAAATTTGGCAAATGCTTCTGTGAGAGTTTGTTGTGTTTAAATGACTTAACATTCTATTCTATTCTATTCTATTCTATTCTATTCTATTCCATCAGTTACTTCATGTGTCTAGGTCTGTAGGGGTAGTTACATGGAGAATAACAAACAGTCTAAGAGATCAGAGGTCAAAGGTCAACCTGACTACACTGAAGCCAGTCACTGGCTGAGTTTTCTCCTAAGTTACAATATCTGAGATATTGCTGCTAATTTTTCTTTTTTTAACTTGAATGCAATTGCTTAAATTGATATTATTTACCTTTTGACATTTAATCTTCTGAGTTCAGAAACATTGTTTAATATAATCACTGTTCATATTTTTATTCAAAGTTCAGAATCAAGATAAATGTATTACTCTTATGTTTCTTATGATAACTGAGAAAATGCTGCTAAATTTATTCTTTACCTTGAATGTCATTGCTCTATTTTATTTTTTCTATTTTTATATTTCATATTTTGTTCAAATGTTTAATATATCTGCTGTTCATCTGTTCATTTATTAGTGTGTTAAATGATTAGAATGTTGTCCCGGTTTTAAAATAAAGCACATCAATGATATTTGAGAGTGTATTTTCCCTTTTCCGGAAAAGTATCGAAAAAGTATTGAAATCTTGACTAGGTATCGGTATCGAAAGAATAATTTTGGTATCGTGACAACACTATTCTAAACAAAAGTCCTTTTAATACAGCACCGCTTATTGCGAGTCATTTTTTGTGACATGTCTTGTATCAAATCTGTACTGATAACACTATATTCATACCATTTATCATTCATACTGTTTCATGGATGGATGTCATGCATCAAGTTCTGAATAAAAAGGAAATAAAATACAAGATGACAAATGGATTACAGGGTTTGGAAAGAAATGAGGGTGAGTATTTATGACAGAATTAAAATTTTTGGGTGAAATATCCTTAATATTAGTTAGTCTATGGAAACTAGCTTGACCAGCTAATTAGGCTGGTTTAAATCCCCCCCCCCCCTCTCTTTCTCTATCAACAGGACCATTTACTGGAAAACAGTAAAAGTTTGGTTTTAGGTCTATAGAGGAATATTTAGGTCAGTGTGCTCCCAGACTACAGTATTCTGGTTACATTCTAAACGCTGACCTCAAACTCCTAATGAGGAAACCAAGATTGGGAGACAAACAGTGGGTTTTACCTCAGTGACAGTAGATTGGAGCATGTGCTGTGCCTCAAAGCTCCTAATTCCCAAAGTCATATAATATTTATATAAATCTAATGGTGTGTTATAAACTTCTGAGAATGTTGAATGAATATGACATCTATTCTAAGCAAACAGTCTTAGTCAACTGTTGTTCAGGGACGAATTATAGTAATGCTTCAAATATTTTGTAACATAGTTAAACCTTAAAGTGACATATAGAATATTTTTATCTGGTTATTCTGAGTTTCAGCAACATGAATTACTGGCAGAATAAAAAAAAGTACATGAGCAGGGACAGAATGTACTAAAGGAGCATTTAGGATTTGTCATTTACAAGCGTACTTTAGCAAAGGATTTTAGATGGAACAAAAAAATAGCTTTAAACTATGTAGATATTACAAGCCAACTAATAAAAGGTAGAATTGTTGCGTAAGAAAATCATTGAACAATCTTTAAATATTTAAATGAACTTGCTTATAGTACTACCATGTTTTTTTTTGGACATGTGCCATTTTAAATAGCAATACAAAAATAAAATAGTACAATTTATATACCATTGTATTCAAATGGTACACCAACATACTTAAAAAATATATCATGGTTAATGTCCAAACATGGTATCATGTCCAAAAGACACAGTGGAACCATTTTTATACTAACAAAGTATCATGTCAATATAGGTTTATACATAAAACATACTAGAAACATTATGCTGTAAACACTAGTAAACACTTTTCTCTAGTCTTCAATTCAGAGTTTAGAGATCACTGAGACGGAAAGGAACCAGTAAGTAAATTTCATCCCTGGCAAACACTGCCCTCTGCTGGCTTTTATGGGAATGATCTGAAATACCGTTTAGCTACACAAAATGCCCAAAAATCTCGTCAGGTTTTCAGTAGTCCACATAATTTAAAAATATTAAGAATTTATCAATAATAACGTCAACAACATTAATGTTACACAATGTTTTCAAGCCAAACAGTTGGTAGGACATGCATTTTTAAAACCATAGAGGTCAGCAAAGCAAAGCTTTTATAAAGCCTTAGTCAAAATGGAAACAAAACCAACAGGAAGTTGTCTTGGCAGTACAGGATGTGTTAGCTTTCTCATTACCCTGCCATAATCTCAACTGTATGAGATGTTCCTTTACAAGAATCTAAACCTCAGCTAAAGTTCAGTTCAGACCGTTAGACTCCCAAACATGACTTTTTCCAACTAATCCTTTCTACTTTATATAACTCAGTTTAGGCCACAGTACAAACAATAACTCAACCACAAATACTGTAAATGTTTAAAAATTCTGTCTTTTAATCCTTGTTTCTTTACATTAGTTGATATTTTGGATACCATCTAAGCATCTGTGGTTCCTGTCATGTGGCTCAACTGAGGATCTGAAGATCGGTTTTCCCACACCAAAGCCTGGAAAGTCTCAGTCACAAAAACTCTTTTCACGGCTCCAGCTGACAAGAAGAATACGTGTAGTCCCAAACCAAAGGCTATTGTACTTGTATTACATCAGTGACTTCCTCTCCTAAACTCTGATTTGTCCGCAACCTCCTGTAGCAGGCCATTAACTATTAAGCATGAACTACTAAGACCCATGATGCCTGGCTGTTGTTTTCCATATGCCGAATATGACTAAACACACCAACATAAAAGACATGAGGTATAAAAATATTCTTTGGAAGAGAAAGGAAAAAGAAGTGAGATCATATTTCCTTTCTCTCCCTCTTTCATTCTCAGGTTGTCAACTGTGGTACAGTCATCTTTTCAACACAACTAGCCCTTCATTAGGGCCATCATGGGCTAAGCTGGAAACAGTAAACAAATAACAAATCTTACCGCTCTTGAAGAACATCTTGGGGCTGGTTGGAAAGAGTTTCTGAAGGAAATGAGAGACTGAGGGAAGGACACCAGTCTATGGCATTCTCAAGCACACATTGGCACATTTTTGCTGTGTTGGTGTGTGTGAGAGTGAGAGAGCCTGGAGGCCTTAACAAGAGATGTTCCGTGCTGTACCAGGGACTCCCAGGCGGTAACAGTAGGCTTACAGTACCCCACTGTAACACTGGATAAATCTACTGCGAGCCTTCAGAACAATCACATTCCTTCAGCTTCAACTTCACCATCTCCAATACAGTGGCGATGAAATTAGAGAACAATTTATAAATACTTGATTTATAGAAATGTATATATTTTGTTCATTTTCTTTGTTCAGAATTTGAAGCAGTATCAGCTGTAGGCTTTTCAACAAAAACCGTTATTTTGTGGAAAACACAGTGATCTAAGTTAACAATAACCGCTGTAGCATAGAAGATTTCAATTTAAAATTTGGAGCGTTACAGCTGTCAGAAATTTGTAGGAAATGCAGAGGACCTTGCTTTGAATGACTTGAGCACATTTGCAACAGAAGGACATCACTAGTTTCTCACACAGCTCTAGTGTGATCTTGGTCCACTCTTCTACTCTCTTCCACAGTTCAGTTTCTTAACCATAACTTAGTCGCCAACGATTTTCCAGAGAATTTCAGTTGCGTTTAGATCAGGATACTGGCCCTACCATTTCAGTGTTTTCGGCTTCAAGGAACTGCTTTACCCATTCTGCAGCGTGACAGTAATATTGTCTCACATGATAACTGCTGGCTGATTGGGAAATGCTTACAGCGAAGGAACTGCATGTTTCTGAAAGAGTTTCTGATAAACATTTGCATTCACCCTGACATGAATGTGTAGATGACATGAAGAGACCCAACTCCTGCTGAAGAAAACATCTCCCAATTTCCTTTCCTTCTTCACAGATTATGCACTTCGGCTTCAGTCTTTCCCCAGTTTGACGACAAACATAATATTTCCCATCAGATCCAAATTAATTAAACTTGCCCTCATCACTAATCTCCAAACAACATGCTCCTTAGCAAAGGCTTGGTCACTGCGAAATAGGCAAGCAATTCCAGCTGCAGTGTTGAACCAGTTCTAAATTGAGATCCTCCAAATTCTGTTGTCTTCTCATTCATCTTTTGTGCCATGCCTTAATGGTGAACTTAAATGAATTAGCATCAATGTAAACCTGCATTATTTGAGGAATCTGGAGTCTGGACCACCTCCTGGTGCAGGATGTCTGTCAACATTGGCCCATCATCTTAATCTCAGTGGAAATTAGAGAAATGCTATAGGGTTTGTCATGATTAAGGAAATTTGCAACAGGTGCTAGATTAACACCAGTAATTTGTAGGTATCTGCAAGTGTTCTCTTATTTTGATGAGTTCTTTTTAACATATTTAATTAAATTGTTTTATACTGTGCTTCAGAATACAGTTAATTTAGGTCCTTCTGCACCTGTTAGGATAACTTCAGACTATGACATTTAGCAAATTGTAGGTTGTTCTCTGATTTTGATCTCCACTTTAACTTTAAAATACAGCCTAACTAGTTCTAGTCTTGAAGAAGAGCCTGTTTAAGACATTTTATGAATTCTATTTCTATTATATGAAAGAATAATTTTCATTTTCGGATGAGCTAAACCTTAAAAGCAAACAAGCACGTAAACTAAATTAAATAATGCAAAGAAAACACAATAAACATGTTTACCTAACATATACAGTATGTGTAATATAAAATGCCACTACTCTTTTCATTAAAAACTCCAGCTACAAATACAGTAATAAGTCTCTAAATATTTACAAGAAATAAACATTTATTGCTTAAAAAGACATAGACAGCATATAAAATGCAATGGTTTAGAATATAATGCCAGCATTCCTTTATGAAACACACATTTAGCTTATAATGAGAGGAACACAGTTCGCAGAGCTCTGGACTGAATGCATTTGCATGTGTTAGACATTTTAAAAGCATTTTTCACTTTTTTTTTACTTTTAATAAAAGTAAAAAAAGTTAGAGTTAAAATTGACACCACTTCTGAGGAAGCCCGCATGACAGTGCTCATAAAGACGTTTTGACTGTTTTTGTCCTTACAATGAAAGTTAATGGGGTACAACACAACAGTGGAACTCATTGACTTTAAATGAAAACACAAAAATAAACACTAATACAATTTTTTGTGTGTGTTCCACAGAAGAGTGTCATACAGAACTGGAATGACATGAAAATGATGACAAAATGTAAATTTTTGGGTGGACTATCCCTTTAACCCACAAGACACAAGTTGTGGTTTACTGGAGTGTGACAGCCTATTTCAAACATGTGGTGAGATTATTAAGATTTACAACTATGGTGAGGCATTTGTTAGAGAGGCTGTCAAGACCGCAGTATCTGCTAACCAAGGATATCTCATGTCAGGCATGCATGATGCCTACATCCTACATGAATACAGCACACTTGTGATCAGTGTTAGTGCTAAACTTGATTTAGGCTAAGTAAGAGTGATGTAAATCTTGAGCATCACTGTTTCTGGGAAACACTAGGCCTGATGGGAACCAGCTCTATGTATATGTTTATGAGTGGGGGGTGAGATTACAGCAGACATTAGAGGTATAAGCAGGTCTGTAGAATGAGCAAGAGACATGCAGTGAGAAGCAGAGCGAGGGAGCGTCCACACTGAAGACATTCTGAGACATTGCTACAGGCCACGACAGCAGTCGACGTCTGCTCTGACTTCAGCTCTGGAGGAGAGATGATCACCCCTTGAATCTAATAGATACAGAAAGAACAACTTGAATCAGCTTTCTGATGTGGATAAGCTACATAACAGTTCATAAACTTGGGGTCAGTAAGAAGTCTGTCATGCTCACCAAAAATGTGTTTATTCGCCTATGCATATATAGAAAATAAAAGAACATGGTACAGATCAGAATCCCTCACCGACCACTCATCCTTGCCGATCTTGGAGCAGCGAACGTTCATGGGGAGTTTGCGTACGAGGTCATTGAATGCTTTCCCTCTCTTTCTTGTCCACTTGTATTTATCCATGGCTTCCGTGAAGGAGAGGTTGCTGTATTTCTTAGGACTCTTAATCACAAAGGGCCAAGTTCTTCAAAGGGAAAAAATATATAATTTGATACATTTACTTAATATCAGAACCTTACTTGCAAAGTGATAGATTTTAAGTTTTCTATACTAGAGTTTTCAAGCTTCAAAAAGGATGCAAAGCACCTGAAATATACCACAAAATGTGTTTATATAGTTATTTTAAATTCAGAGACACATTTGTCCATATCACTATTTTGAACTTTGAATTCAAATAATAGAAATGAACTTTTTTTCTTACTGAAAGATCTATTTGTCTTATTGATTTGTTCATGAAAGAAGTGTTTTAAATAGATCTGTTAAAATTAATAATGATTTACTCAGATTTTAATGGACACTCTGAACCACTTTTATGATATTTTTCAGATACTTTTGTATACTGGAAGCTTCCATTTTTACGCACAGTTACATTGATTGCATGTGGACCAGCACAAATTGTGTTTTATTGAAGAAAGTCACACAGGTTTTGCTCGTCTATACATATTAAAACAAATATAATACTGTAGTTCACATTGATTTAGGTAAGTACAGTCAAGATACTTTTTAGAAGTTTACATTTTTTTTATTGTAAATGAGTAAATAATCTGCAATAGTGAATAATGGTTATAATTAACCTTACTATTTTTTCTGATACTTTGATAACTTACACTTAATCTGTAAAAGTAAAGGAAAAAAAGTTAATTGAAATATTAAAAAATATTTGGTACCATTTAAATGCATTCCTCACAACATATATGATGGTTTGAGTGTCATTAATTGAATGACTGATCAAAGAAACTTCTGAGGCAACTATATATGCTAAATGAGCTTTATGTGTGTGTGTGTGTGTGTGTGTGTGTGTGTGAGTATATGAGGTGATCTACAGACAGGGGGCGCTTGAGGCAGAGCTTTGAAACGAAATCTATTAAGAGTTGCCAGATCTGTCCTCTTATAATCCCCCCTATTCCAGCATCTGAGCACAATACTGCTCTGAGCCTCGGGGTCAAATAAACACACTCCACCAGCAGGGCACTTCAGATGTTCCTCGTTTATAGACGTACACACACACCCACGTCCATCCAAAACACACACATTCGCCCACTCACACGCAAAATCACAAACAAACATGTGCGGACATAACAAACCACACATCTCTCTTTCTCCATACAAAGCAGTGAAAGGAATCTGTGCAAAACATCAGCAGCTCAGCAGACGCCCACAGATCCGGTGAGTCGCAGCTGCTTGACTTGAGACATGAATATATCTTATATATCTTTAGATTTATACTGTGGCTGTGATAACATCTCAAAGAGCTAGTTCTGTCTAAAACTAGCCAAGACGTATTTTTCTTTCTAGATGACTGTTGTAGAACCACCATGCTTGAATGTGTTGCTAACATAATGGAATATACAACAGCGGTGTTATAATGACCACAGATGTCATGTTTAGCACAACGGAAATTCCAGACACATGTGAAAGGAGAGAACTCTCTAAGACTGATGGATTTATTTAGTTTTATCTCAAACTACAAGAAGGATGAACATGATTTGGTCCCATGTGTCTGAAGGCCTTGTGGCTTGCGGTTTCAGAGTGTCTTTCTTTTTTACAAACACATTTAACAATGACCATTCCAGATGTTGCTGTGGGTCGGACAAACAATTTGTACTTTCTGATGAGAGCAAGATGGCACATCTTCTTGCAAAGCTCTTGTGCTGACATGACAAGCAGAACACTTGGATAAGTGAAAACATTTATCCTCATTTGATCAGCTAATCATCCAGTGAGCCATCAATCAATCAATCAATCAATCGCTGTTAAGCTATTAGATTGTGACGCCGGCTTTATGTGAACTAGGCTGTCATCGGAAGGTCTCCCATTTCACAGTATTGTCTAAAGTTTGTTTCATTTAAATGAACTTTTCGTACTTGAACTTTCTTTCCATTTTTTTTCTTCTCTCATTGTTTCTGTTTTTCCCACAGTGTTTGCCTTTTCACACAGTACTCTTCTTTGTAAGTGTTGATGTTAGCTGTTCTGGAACTTAGACTAAAGTCCGTTATGCGGCTTGAAACTGCAAACAGTATTTGTTTTATTATTTTCATTTATCATCATAATATTAAACAAACTCGTTTGCAGCACAGATAGCTTTATGGTTTACTAGACTCAAAAGTTGGACCACGTGTGTACTGTGATGGTGACGAAATTCACATCACACACATTGTAAGCATACTCTCTAGTGGTGAACATTAAAAACACAAGTATACTTGAGGCTTCACAGTGGAATGGAGAGGCTTTTCGAGTAGTTTCAAAGTTTCAAAACATTCCATTCGAACGCAAACTCTATTTGCATGCTAGAAAAACTGAATCTTTGTCCAGTGTCTGCATTATTTCTCTCCAGAAGTTATGACCAATAAAACTGCCTTTGTACCCATTTAACCTAAAGTTATTCTGCAGTTATTCTAACCTAAATCTATTGTTGTTGCAGTCTCCATTAGATATAGCTTGTTGTTGTCATTCCATCTCACTTTTTTCTTTTTTAAGACTGTAAAACAATAGCCTGGGAAAGTGTTGCCACCTTGTGGATCAACAAATTAGAGCAAAAAAGGCACATGTGTGAGTCCTTTGTTTTGATAAACAAAAAAATCTAATTTTTACAGTTTACAGAGTCTCGGGCACAGGGACATATCTGATATTTCAGGATGCTTAATACAGTCATTGGGCTATTTTTGGACTGACGTTGCATTAAATCACTTACAGTACATTTAACATGAACATAATTTAAAATTGGGTATATACAGGGACGTTCATAATAATGAGATAAAATGAAATCATACTACAGCACCATGTACAGTAGATATTCATCATTATGAAGCTAATATGAGTATTTGCCACTAACAAAGAAAGCGTTCACTGAAGTGGTTTCTCAGACTTACGTAACAGGCTCCTGGATCTCTTTGACCCCAATGAATTTAAGCTGGCCAGTGATTTCTGGTAAACTTTCACACCTGGCTAGGTTGACCCTGGGGTAGTACAGCAGATATGACAAACACATCTCATCCCGTGTACTAAGACCTCCCTGTAGAAAAAAGAAATCCACATTTTTAGGGTCAAAGCCTAGGAATACTACACTGACATAATGCATCTGAATCACTGTTGCAGTCAGAGGCCTGTGATAAATTATGCCCAGTACTGAGCAAAGCTGAACTGACATGCATAAAGCAGCAAATATATCTTGATCTCTCTAATATGAATCCAAAACACCAGTGATTTGGCCCTGATATTTATGGATTGTGGACAATCTACAGAGAAAAAGCAGCTCAGCCTATCAGGAGTGCAGCTCACTGGCTGCATGTGTATGGGAAAACGTCAGCAGCTGGATCCATCTCCAGAGACCTGCAGCGGTTTGCAGACACATTGTTTAGCCAAAAGACTGGCTAGAGAAAAAAAGATTCAAAGGCATTTTTCTAATAGAGCTGTTCAGTTTGTAGTCCTAAAATGTCTAAAAGGATTTGCATTGTCGTGCAGTGGGTTCCTTCTGAATACTTTTTAGAATCTTTCATTAATATTATACTTTTGTTTTCAAATGTTTTTGTTTCTAGCAAGATAATACACTACATTTGAACTATAATGGTTGAGCAATTTGTCAAACATGTAAACGGCCAGCCTTACAGCCTTATATTCTTATTAGCAACTTACATTTTTAAAAGACATTAGAGGTTAACAATTCATATTTGAGATAATTTTTTATTTAAAGGGATAATACACCGCAAAAATTAAAATTCTGTCTTGAAATGTTGTTCCAAAGCTGTATGTCAGGACATTAATGGACACCTAATATGCAAAATTTACTTTTACATGTTGTTTGGAACATAAATGTGTGTTGACAGTGTTTGTACACATCCACACTATAATGATAAAAATCCACCCGGTCCTTCTTTTTAATCCCCATACATTTTACTGTTTGTGGGTCATATTTATGCCTAGACAGCAGTATATGTACTGTATTACACGGCTCAGACTTAATAGACAGATCTTACATAAACATGCGATTTCTTTCCCAGCTGTCTACCTTGACAGACATAACCGACAGTGTTTTTGTAACTTGTGTGTTTTTAACATAAACTTGTGTGTATTTGACAGCAAGACAGTGAATTATGCACTGTAAAGTCAGCCCTATTCTGGAAAAGGGGGAGGGGAGCAGCAGCTCATTTGCATTTAAAGATACATGCTCGAAAACAGCCTTTTTCTGCTTTATTATAAATGATCTGTGGGGTATTTTAAGCTGAGAATTCACCATCACATTCTAGGGACATCTGAGAATTATATTACATCTTGTAATATAATGGAATATAATATGTAATATAATAGGTCATAGAATGGCCTACAAATCAGACATCATGACTGAACAGTTCTATTATGTTTGGCTTAGCTTGCCGTTAACCAGGATTTCTATCATGAATAACTCTACAATTTGTGTAATTCACAGGAAAACCTAGCCAAACTATATGACACAAATCTATATAATTGTTAGTAAAAGAATACATGGCTTTAGAAGCCTTAATCTTACCCAGGTCATGTTCATTCTGCCTTTAGTGTTGTATCTACATTCAGTGATTAGAGAATCCCCCTGGTGACAGAAAAACATGTCGCTTAACACACAGATATTAAAAGCAAATTACAAAAAGACATTTGTTTATCTATTATGCTCACTGTTGGGTGCTTGCCAAACAGAATAGGCCACTCAAACTCATTTGAGTATAAACTGTTAAAACCTTGCTGATTGTTATTACACAACAGAAAAGGATAACAAGTCACAACTCACACATGAGTCACCTCTGGCCTGTGGGCACTTTTAAACACACACCAGGCCTGCAGATGCACAGTGTGTGTGCTCTTTACATGCTGAGTTATTACACCACTCTTAGGTAATACAAAGTGTCTGGCTATGGCTGAGACACTGGAGCAGATAATGATAATTGCTCTATTCTTTACTGCTAAAACACTACCAATCCCTCAGCTATAAACTAAGAGCCCTGAAAACAATCTTTATTCAGAGTAAACAGCATATTTAATTTGACCCAAACGAGACTGAGAGGGATAAAAGCCCTCACGTCTAAATTTAATAGCCCATGTTTTCTGGAGTTCTAACAAGGAAATGTGTGAGATGATATTGACACCCAGGAACACATCACTCAGACATACTGAACAGACTGTGTTTCTGTTCCTCAGTCAGCTACACCTTTTGACCATTCGATTGATCCATTATTTTTCCAAGGCTAGAATTCCCATTTGAATCCCTGCTATTTCTAGGTTTTCCATAAATTCGGTAAAGTGAACTGTGAGGTTCACTGTATCTGATGACTATTGCAACATCAATTTCACCCTCAGATGGAGCAACAAAGATTATGAAGCTGAAATGGACTCTGACTGACAGGCAGGATGGTCCTCTCGTGGCTGAGCGGCTGGAACTCCTGGAAGTTGAAATCAAACTGATCGTCTGAGGCTAGTGGCTGGAGCTCGACCTGCTGGCGGAAATGTCTGGCTCTTATAGCTCGACCAGCCAGGTGAGCATGGAGCAGAACTGCAAACACATGAATTCCACTGGGCATCTCGCTGTCTAATGACTTACAGGAAGGAAGAGAGACACGTTATACTTCTTTTTTTTTTTTTTTTTTTTTTTTTATCTAGGCTTTGAGAAGCTTGCAATAGCATTCAAATGTTAGGAAACCAAATTAAAAATGTTTCTGAAGACAATTATTGCTTGAAATTGGATTTAAAAAACAAAAAAAAACAATACAAATATTTATATTTTTATACAATACGACGCACATACTATTTTTATACACTACCAATTAATATCTTTATTCAGCAAGTATGCATAAATGGTGGTCATAAAAAATCCTGAAAAACTGTATCATCATTTCCTCTGCAGTATTAAAGAGCCCATGTGTTTTAAACATTGATAATAATATGAAATGTCACTTCAGCAGCGAATCAGCCTATTAGTATGATTTCTGAAAAACCATGTGACACTGAAAACTCGAGTAATGGCTGCAGAGAATTCAGCTTTGCCATTATACAAATCAATGCCATTTTAAATATATGAAAAACATTTTATTATTTTAAACTGTTCTAATATTAAATAATAACAGTGTTTTTGTTTTATTTTGATCAAAAAGATACAGTCTTGGTGAGACTTTTAAAACAGAGTTTATTTACATAAATAGTCATTTGTAATAATATGTACTGTAATTAACTGTAATTAAATGCATCCTGAGTATTGATTTCTTTCTAAAGCACTCTGTCATAGTGATTACAAATGTTTCAGTAGCAGAGCAGGTCTCAAATATGATTTTATAAAGAGTAAATGGAGTGTAATAACAATCATTTGTGTGTGTGTGTGTGTGTGTGTGGCCCCACCTCTTGGAGACACTCCTGTGTACAGTGTCCTTCTGTAATATAATCCTGCATGCCTGGGGGCAGCATGTGGTAGAGACTGACCCACACTCCTGTCTCGATGACCCCAGCATCATAGCGCCTCAGGCTGGGGCTGTAGTACAAACGCAGGCCTGAACTGTCCACTATCCCTGTGGTGAGAGCAAAACTCTGAGAAGCTCAGACGACTCAAACCTTACAGAAAAGCTCATTAGTTATTAGCTGAAAACCACTGTTATACACCATGGAGACTATACTGATTACTTATCAGATACTCACAGATACATAAAATAGACTAACAGGAAATACTGTAACTGTAAGGTTCTTTAGTCGTGCCGTATGTCACTTAGTGCAGTGTGTGAGTGTATCATGATGTACAGTACCTCTTTGTATAGATGGGTTATCAAAATGAATCTCCATTTGTACATAGACTGGGTCTATTGAGGTTCCTATAGACATTCCAACATGAGGAGGGTAGGTGAAGCCCTGCAAGGGATAAAAATAATTTCTATTCAATATCTGAAACTTTTTACTATTAGAATGATTATGAACTTATGAAATACCACCTCTCCCCCAATAGCCCAAGCAAACAGGACAGTTTCACAGGTGAAGAAGGAGTCTGGCATATTTGGATGGTAGCATTCATGTCCTCTGTTGATCTCACTCTCGTTTAGATCACTGTCACACTGGTAGAGCAGAATGTGATGAACCAGATTCTCATGACCCTTCTGAATCATTGGCTCTATCTAAAAAATTACAACAAGCAGAGAGGAATATGAATAGCTGCGCTGTGCGCTCTCAGAATTGAATCCAATTCTACTTCTGAATTTGAACAAAGATAGTATCCAGAATTGTTAGAAGTTAATTTGAAGGAATTAAAATGGTACTAAAATCAAACAGGTAAAATAGTAAACTTAGCAGTATAGAAACCTTTATTATTGAGGACTAATTGATAAATGTTATTATTTATTTATTATTATTATTAGTATTATAGCATTATTGTATCAGTATTATTATTGTATTTGTTTATTATTATACTGTAGCTATAGACGGAATCTGAAAGTTGAATCATAAATGCCAATAAATATATCAAACAATGTGGTTAACATTTTGTGTTGCTACTTGGTAAAATTATTTATGCAATATTAATACATGGCTAAATTTAGTTGAATTTTGTTACAAGTGTTACAAATTTTAATGCATTTCAGAGAATGAACTGAAATATTTAATCCAAATTGTTTATATTTTGTCACAAAATTCACTAAATTGTCTTTCAAATTCAAATTCTAGTTCAACAACAAATTATTACATACAGTACAATCTGAATTTAACCTAGCCCTGATTAATATTTAGTTAATGTACATTAACACTCAAAAGTTTGGAGTTTGTAACAGTGTCTTACTCACCCATGGTGCAATTTGATCAAAAATACAGTACAAAGGTGCTGAATTATTAAGATAAAAAAATAGATTTCTATTTGTAATCTGTTTTAATTTGTTTTCCTTTGATGGCAAAACTGATTTTTTTCATAATTAATAACAATGCCTTTTTAGTCACTTTTGATTTAATGTGACCTGCTTATTAAAAGTATTAATTTCTTGAAATAAACCTACTAACAACAAACTTTTGAACCGCAGTGCATATATAATATAGTGAAAGTATTGCTTTAACAAATCTGAGAAGTTCATTTCTTGAATCTACAACAAGGACACTTTCCACTACACTGTTCCAAGCTTTGATAAGGATAAGCCATGCAGATTTGATAAATGTAGGTTATCTTTTTAAACCACTTTATTTTGAACTTCTAAAAGAAAACTCTCTCTCTCTCTCTCTGTGTGTGTGTGTGTGTGGATTGTTGAGCTAAATCTAGCTTGGATAGCTCTGAAAAAGGAAGTGGGGGATTTTAGTATTATTTTTCTCCTCACAGTGGGCTTCTTCTGTCGGAAACTGGAATTCTAAATAAAAGCATTTCCAACAGAGTGAACTGTGTCCTTCTCTTCCAGGGGTCTCTGCCTGAAGGAGTGGGACCCAGGGCCAAACAGTGGCTAAATAAATATTCAAACATTCCTTTATTTCCCTTCCACCTCCTCTTTTTTAACCATTTGGAGCCCTTTTGTTTTGAAGCCCCCAAATCTAGTGAACATGTAGATTGTGTAGCAGCATTCTGTTGTTTCTAACCAATAACAACATTTCTGATCCATCCAACTAAATCCATCTTATCATCCTTATAATGCTACTGTTATACTGTAATACAGTGGTTCCCAACCCTGGTCCTGGAGGCACCCCAACATTGCACATTTTGCATGTCTCCTTTCTCTAACACACCCATTTCAGGTCTTAATGAGACATGCAAAATGTGCAGTGTTGGGGTGCCTCCAGGACCAGGGTTGGGAACCACCACTGTAATACATCAAACAGTATGATTGTATGCACAAGGCTGTATCAATGTCACTCAAATGGATGCTTTAAATGATGCAACAACATTTTGTGCACTTTTCACTGAGAAGTTACTAAAATTGCTTGCAATCATTCAAAAATGTCATCATTCTGGGAAATTGCTCATCACAGAGCCAAAAAAGTGAAAACATTTGTGACAATTACCACAAGCACAAACCTAATTTACTGTAAGTATGTGTATGTGTACTGTATTTGCATGAGCCGATTTATGCGTTTATTCCTAGTAAATAATCTGCAATATGACTAAACATATAAAGTACACTGAAAATGATGATTATGATTATTAGAGCACATTTTTACAAGTCTTTATATTTCAATTAAATGTCATTTTAATTTTAAAATGTCAATGCCCCCCATTGTACCCTTTATTTTGGATCTTAGTAGCACTATACTGTATAAAGTACACCCAGCTAGCCTCTTCTGGCATCAAACAGCATGAGGTTTTTGATTGAATAAGGACAGTTACAATATGGCCTGAATAGAGACAGTGAGAACACAGTGTCTGGAAAATCTACTTCTGTTTGACAGTTCAACATCTGCTCCATGAAACTGAGTGGGAACAGAGCAGGAAACATCCAGACACTGCTGTGGTTATGGGGCAGCTGTTGGCATCTGACTAACACAGCCTGGAGCTTTCCGAATTCCAGGCTACTGTATGTAGAGAGGACAGGAAAAGAGGGCGAAGAGGGGTCACAATAATTATTCACTAGCTGATGTTAATGAAAGGTTAAATGGAGGCTTGATGTAATATCTAACTCAAACATGATCCATTTAAATGTACCCAAGCAATATTTAGGCCACGATTAAAGTGCATCTAGTGAATGTTAGAATGTGTCAGTGTGCACTTGTCTGTTTGTTTCATCATCTTGTGAACCCCCGGACTACGCACAAGTCTATTCACTGTAGAGTCTTTGTCTCCGGTGCATTAGATACTGAACACTGCAGCAAACTAAATGGGTTACATTCATACTGTGAGCTGCTCACTTCTGCATGTGCAGCGCTTATGTTTTCACTAAAAACGTGGAGCTGTAGCCATAGTGATGAATTCATGTCGATGAATGCATGCCTGGCTTTCCACAGCTGAATTTTACATGGGCACGAACTGGTGACTACAAAAATTAAATTAAATTAAAGGTTAGTGCATGTGAAAAATTAGCCTGAAAGGATGATGCTAAATTGTAGTATTTTATCATATGATTAAAGTATCTATTCTGCCTCTAATTAAGACAACTTGAAAAGCTTAGTTACGAGAAGACTCTTTCATCTGGGTGAGAGTGTATACTTTCAGAAACATGTCTGATCTACAAATAGCAGCTGCAAAAGACAATAATAAGCAGGTGAAACAAAAAGAGAAGCCGAGGGAGAGAGAGAGACAGAAAGAGATCTGAACCGATGCAGGTGACAAGATGCTGTAGCAAAATAAACAATGTAAAAACAACCAATATGAGGTAAAACATACCATGTTTTGAAATGAAATAATGTATGAGGAATCTAATTTATGCTTTATTTAGAAAATATAGCATCCAACAGAGTAACAAAAGTAACTAAAAATAGTGACACTACTTAATCAATAACATGAAATTCATGCTTAAACCAAAACTGTTCAGCATTCACACTGACACCAATTAAATCTGTAAAGATCACAGATTTGGATCCTCTCTGTCTTACATTGTAGTTTTTTATTTTCTTCTTTTTTTATTTTCATGATTCATTTCACCCAAACTGTCAACTCTCTCTCATATGTAGTGTTGGAAAAATCTGATACATTTTAGTGAATTACATGTATAAACCACAGGGCTTATAATAAAACAAACCAATAAAAAAACAGGTGCAGACACTAATCAAATCAATTGGTAACTAAGATAATCTGTTGGTGGAAAGTAGGAACAAAGGAAACTAGGTCAAACAACATACATATGCAGAACATAAATGTGACAGATGCATTGTAAAGTTAGATTAATTCTTGTGAATTGTTTAAAGTGGTCCTCCTTCACATATTATTTTAGTGAATCTGTTAATTCAGAAATGAACCGATTCACAAAGATGATTCACTAATTTGAGTTGTTGTGTTAGGTTTTCAACATAGTTGTGTAAATTATTGTTATTGTACTAGAAAATATATATTTTAGTGTTGCTAATTTTAAAAAAAAGAAGCTTGACTGAAGCTTTAACTGCTTCATACTATGTTTGTTTTGTAGCTTGCAAGCTTATCTAGATTTTCTTGGCATTTACATTTTGTAAAGATCATATAAGTTAATAACAGTACTTAATTGTCAGGAATCCATTTAAAACTTCATGAAAACCCATAAATGTAAGTACAAAAGAAGTGAACTGAACTAGCAGAAGGTACTTCACAACAGGGAGCCGTTAATTGGCATTATGTAAGCCTGTAATTTCCTAAGCATGCATCTCTGGAATAACAGTCGCTGTATATCTTCTCTGGTTTAAAACATGACTTTAATGAATTTAAATGTTTTAAAACATTATGATTTGATTATGATGGGCATTCTTGAAAATGTTAAGAATTGTAATACTCACTCTGATTATATGATGCTTCTTCTTCAGCTCTGGAAATTTAAAGATCTGACACCAGTACGTCGTATCCTTATGTGGTACAGGAACCTACAATATTTGCACGTTAACAAATTTATAGACAAAATATTTGCATCAGTCACAAAACAGTTAAATGTAGCAGTTAGACGGCAACAAGGAGAAGTATTCCATTGTGGACTGGAGAGCATGGACGTTTTATTAATCCAATTTCCTGTTTTTTTCCTATTCAATGCTGAGTATTTGTTATGCGGTTGTAAATATGTACACTCTTATAAAATCTGGTGTTTGGCAGTATCCCACAAGCATAAAAGGGGCCTTGTTTTCATTCAGAATACCCAATCAGGAAGCAAAAGGGTCTTTATGTAAAAAGGATTCATATGTAACCACAAGGACTTTGATTCCTAAGCATGCAAAAATAGATGAAACATTAGGTATTACACTGCCTAGGGCTAAACCGTTCTCTGTCATCAAATGCTCCAGCAGTCTGCTGAATGCACTTTCCTCACCTCTTCGTTTTGAAGGTCAAAGAAAGCTGTTCCTGCTGGGATGCTGGAGCTGGTTCCAGGGTTGAGTAATCGCAGACTCTTTCTGCCTCTGTTCGTACCATGGTAGACTGGTCCTGACATTCCCACGTCCTCCTCATGGAATGCCCAGATCACTCTCACTGTACTGCCCTGGGCATTGACAAATTATGGGTACTTGTAGACAACATTTTGGGGAAGTGAGTTTATTTGACTCCTCAGTAAAACACCATACTGTACTATAATTTCCCCTGAACAAAAGGCAATGTGCTAAAATTGCAACCAAGATTTCAAACAATGGCTCCAAAAAAAAAAAAAACTGGTTACAGACACTGCCACTGATGGTTCCAGATTTAATGATGCATGCAGTCAAACCTACCGTAATGATTTGGTCATTGTCATCACAGGTCTGGAGGTTTCTGCTAAAAGCCAGAACAGTATGCGTGTCATTCTCTCTGCCGTACAGCAGCTGGTAGCTCTGAAGCGCATCTTTATGGACCTTTCTGTTTGAGTCTGTATAGTAGTCCTGAGCAGAGTGAGGAGGAACGAAGTTAGCCCATCTCAGGTTTGAGTCTGAATCAGAAAAGAAGCTATTTTTGAGGAGTACTGGGATCATGTGAGTAAATGGATGTGTGTGTGTGGTCACATTTGATAACCTGCTCAAAATGTTTGCTAAGCTGCACTAGCAAATGTCCCATTTGTTTCCAATACATTCAAACACCATTAAAAATATGTTCCGGAACAAAAGACGTCATGACTCGTGCTTACAAAACTAAAACAGAAATGTATTGATATAAATGAGCCTTCATTACACAATGCTGATGAATAGTGCTGTGTTGAAATCTAATCATAAACTACTATTGTATACATCAGCTGGATGGAGATTATATGCTGAGAATATACAGCAGTGTGGATGTAGTAAAATATTGGGCTGCCTGCATTTGAAACAGTAGTGTTTATGTGAGTACTGTCTGAATAAAATCCAGGTCACAACAGGGCAGCTGATTGTTGTCAGGTCAGTGGGTCAGTGGATGATCTCATTGCAGTAGATTTCAGGACACAAAAAGCTATCACTGTAGATTTAAATGTTTCAAAGTGAGAGTGGAGAGTGGCCACGCACTCTTAAAACCTGAATATAATTTTAAAAGAAACTCTTTGAACATTGCATGTTTAAGATTCCCATTTACTGTAAAAAATTTAAATATGGAAGTCAAGTAAAAATGACAAATTCTAACAACAATCAATATAGTTTTTGTGACCATTACCAATACAGATGTTCTGATAATATACAATATACAGAATATGGATTTTATTTCTGCTTTATTGACACACACAAATAAGTAATAATAATTACAATGATAATTTCTAATATTTATGCAAAGTTGTTTTGTGATCCAAAGTATTGCTCATTATTTTTCATGTTTTGGGGTATGTTTAATTGAAAAGGTTGAGCAATTAATATAAAAGTTGTATATTATATAACTTTAGTAGTTCTGCCTGTGAAGTGTGAATGCTGATGAACTGAACTGATGAATGCAAAGTGGCATCATGGGACTGAAACGTTATTTATGCATTCATATATTCTTACAATTATTGTTATATAGTTAAATGGATGGAAGAAAAGATTATCCACAGCAGACTACCCATAACACAGACTGACCAAAACAGATCCATTCCAAAAACTTTTTTTTTTTTGTTGTTAGAAAAACAAACAAACAACTAAATACGACTCAAATGTCATCATTTTAGTACGTATAACAGAAATACTAATAAATCCAGCTCGACATGTACAGAGATCAAATGCAGCAGACTGATTTTAAATTGTGAGTCAGTGTTCTCTAACTGTATGATCAGCGTTTCATGTAAGATGCATTCAAGCCCAAAGGTGTGTGCACACTTACCTGCAGATATGGACTTCCGCTGAGCACACCACCTATCACGATATCGGACGAGGACATCGCACCGGTCGGTGACAAACCGAATCCTATATATCCTCTCGTTTCCACTTCTACTTCAAACGTTATCGTGGATTCATCAAATCCCCACTTAATGCTGTATCTCCCATCCGCATCTAGTGCAGCTGAATGAACGAATCGTGTCCCCTGTGAGCATGCCGAGCAGAAGAGTGAAGTTAGGAAAACTAGAGCCCAAAGAGGCTGATTTTCAGACATTTCGAGCTTAATCGCAAACAACGCCGACTGGACTCAAGGACGCTTTTTATCCATAGAGCAGTTTATAGATATATGCAACTTCCGAGGGCAAGAGTGTTTGTTTGCTTTGGTGCATTGGAAGCGAAGGATCCTTTCAAGCGCTGGCAGCCTCCCACCGCTGAACTGTTGGAACTTGTGTGATTTCGCTTTGATGTGGAAAGACATGTAGAGCTGAACACCGTGTCTACGAGCGCGACGCGACAAAAGTAGAACGCTCGCGTTATTATCAAGCCGTTGGCGTACAGTCATCAGCGGCGTGATTACAATACGCTACTGTTAAATCTGTGTAAATGTATCTATTTTCAAGTACAAGGCGAAGAAAATGTTGAACTTTGGTAACTAACTTGGACCCAAACGTTGTTTAGATTAGAACCTGCTTCGTTGAGTAGCTTTTTTTCGTTCCGTTATACACTTTCAATTAAAACAATTAATAACCTAATTAATGTATTCATAAGTAAGTGAAAAGTAGCCTTAAGCTAATCTACTAAAAAAAAAAATATATATATCAGATGAGTAGGATGTCAGCATGTGTATTTGTAGTATGAGAACATCATACCTGGATGACCTCGGCTACAGTGGTTGTCAACCAGGGGCCCGGGGCCCACCTGGGGGCCTCAGAGGGGCTCAAGATCAAAGGGGGCATAAAAGGCAATAAATAAGCCAAAACATTGAAAAATCAGGTTGTCCATCAGGTTATCTATTTTAATTAATTTTTACTTTACTTTCACTTATATTTACATTTATGCCTGGATAAATCATGAAATTAAACTCAGTCACTTTTACAATAGTTATGTCAAGCACTAAATATTCCATTGAGTTGAAATTTTTTTTTTTAATCACAAACACCTGAAAAAGTGATTGGGATGTTCAAATGTTGTGGATGGTGGTGTGCCTTGGAGTTAAAAAGGTTGGGAACCACTTCATGCATCCAGTGTGATTCTGAAGTGTGCTTTACATATCACTTTGGTACAACAGGGAAACATGGCTCATATTCATTAAACTAGTTTAATTACTGTACCATATGTATTTTTTTTATCCTTGTTAATTTAGTCTACCAGTGAAATACCATTAATTTAAAAAATACAGTTTCAAACGGCACCGGTTGTATATATTATTTCAACTTCTATTCTGTTCTACAATTCTGACGTGAACATTTGTAACTTAACACTGCCATCTACTGGTAAGAAAGCACATTATATTTAACACTTCACTTGTAATGACGATGTGCTTCACATCCATCCATGAAATCCTATTCAGGGTGATGAAAAAACACATTTTGTGCCGTTTTAAACTTTTATATTTAGTCATTTATCAGGCGTTCAGTTAAATAAATAGAGTAGAGTTTTTTTAGGAATAGAATTAGAATAGAGTGCTAGAGTTAGATGGGTAAATAAAGATGGAAGAGATGTGTTTTTAGCCGATTCTTGAAGATGAGGATTGAGTTGGGCTGGTCATTCCACCAGGAGGGAACATTTCACTTAAAAGTCTGTGAAAGTGATTTTCTGCGTCTTTGGGATGGCATAATAAAACAACGTCCACCTGTATTGCTTAGACAAACCTTTTTTTTTTTTCAGATCGGAATCTTAGAAATCTTAGACAAAAGTACAAAGTATGAATGATTTCAGTAAATACCTGTTTCTTTTTAATTGATGTATATTGCATTTGACATGAACTGGTGGACAGAAAAATGCTAAGTGTGTTAGCTCAATGGCTTGCTTTTGATGTTTAAGAATGCTGTTATGGAAACAGATTGAGGTGGTTGAAACGACTGATTTTTCTTTAGGCAGAATATCAGAAATTGTATATATATACTTCGTGAGGCTCATTTGTTTGTTGTGCCTTTCTCATTAATACCTTACATCAACAACAGCAGGACCATGGTTTTTCACGGACATTCCTGGTACCTGCCTTTTAGTTTCATCTACAGACACTAGAGGACGGCAGAGGACAGGGATTAACTGAATAGCGTGAATAACATCAACTTTCCTAAACAACAAAATGTGTGTGTGTGTTCATATATATATATAACACACACACAAATATATTTAACTGTGGTAACGTACCTTCGTTCTAGGGGATGAGTTAAAATTCCCATGAGTTTGGGATCCAACAGTTTTTTTTACCTGCTTGGTAAGTCTTAAAGTAGCCTATTTTCTGGTGGTCTTGCTGTTATGATCAGAGTTTGAGACTGAAGTATTACTGACAAGTTAAATTGAGACTCCATGACAGTTTGTATTAAATATCTACTTTCTATCTGTATTATTTACTTAAAGCCTGCATGCGCACGTATAGGCCTACAGTATATATAATTTTTGGGCATGACCTCTCAAATTTACACCAAAATCTAAATGTTTTTTTTTTTTTTTTTTTTTTTTTTAGTAGTTTAAATTTAAGTATTTGGTGATGCTATAGATTTTTTACTATAAGTTTTGTTAACATGGTGTGTTGTCATTCTTATAATTAAGGGGTTTTAATGTGCAAACAAAGTTTTCTAGTCTTGATGTGTAATGATGTTAATTCCAACAAGGTAGTGTTCAGATCTTGGAATGAAGCGTGAAATTGCTTTTCTTTTGGAAATGTAGAACACTCCTCCACCTAAGTTTAAAAGTTGTTAAAAAAAAGAAGAAAAAAAACTTTCGCTAATGTCCTTACCAAGAAGAAGTGTTAGAAAAGCCCTATTAAAAAGTTACTCTTTTGTTCAAGTGATGCAGCTTTCCTCTCTGGAGACCTCCAACAGCGTTCTGAGAGCTTCTTCATTGAGACTGACTCATATTCCCATATATTAGGCCAAAGGACATTACTGTATTTGCACAGTTATTTTATAGACACTGTAAGTACTTTACGTCAAATGGGTGCTTTCAGTCGCATATAATATGCAGCATAATTGACTTCAGAAGCTTGTGTGGAGTTAAACTGCTGATAATGGCTTCTGACCACTCAGCTGAACTTTCAATATATATCACATTGAAGATATTTAGCCTTCACCAGAAGCAGCTGCCCAGACTGAGATTAGCACACTGTCAGAAGCACAAGCATGCATGCTGACCCATCCTTGTAAAACGAGCATATGGAATGCATATTTTAACTGAGGAAAAAAAAAAGAAATAACATTCTCCATTATAGGGGACTCAAAGATCTGCCCATGTTTCAAAAGCCATACATTTTACATTTAAATAAATGTTTTATATATATATATATATATATATATATATATATATATATATATATATATATATATATATATATATATATATATATATATATATATAATATCTTTTGCATTATGGGAGATGTAGAGATCTGTCTATGTTTCATTTTTTTTAAATATGAAATAACTGTGACCATGGACCACAAAACCAGTCATAATTGAGATGTATATATCATATGAAAGCTGAATAAGCTTTCCACTGATGTATGGTTTGTTATGATAGGATAATATTTGATTGAGATATTTTATCTATTTAAAAAAAAATTATTTGAGGGTGCAAAAAAAGAAGAAGAGAAAATTGTCTTTAAAGTTGTCCAAATGAAGTTCTTATCAATGCATATTACTAATCAAAAAATAATTTTTCAAATGTTTACAGTAGGAAATTCACAAAATATCTTCTTGGAACATGATCTTTACTTAATATCCTAATGATTTTTGGCATAAAATAAAAATAATTTTGACCCATACAATGTATTGTTGGCTATTGATTCAACTATACCCATGCTACTTATGACTAGAATACTTTTCAGAATAAATATATTTGAATAAATTATTTAAAAAATAGATAACATTTATAAAAAATATTATAAAGATTATAATATATATATATATATATATATATATATATATATATATATATATATATATATATATATATATATATATATATATATATATGAAAAATTTCTTTGTTTTTGTGTGTGTGTGTGTGTGTGTGTGCTCTTGTTTTTGTGACATATCAGGACACAACTCTGTATAATGACATGGGTATGACACAGGTATAACAAGGAGAGGGTGACTTATGAGGACATAACCCATGTCCCCATTTTTCAAAACGCTTATAAACTATACAGAATTAGTTTTTTTGAGAAAGTAAAAATGCACAAAGTTTCCTGAGAGGGTTAGGGTTAGGTGTAGGGTTGGTATACAGTTTGTACATTTTAAAAACCATTACGCCTATGGGATCTCCCCACTTTTCACAAAAACAAACGTGTGTGTGTGTGTATATATATATATATATATATATATATATATATATATATATATATATATATATATATATATATATATATATATATTGCAAAACCCAGGATATTATATTCAATATTCTACTTCTGTATGAATTACTAGAGGAAAAAGTGCATATTGTAGCACTACATGCATTACTTTTTAAATAAGTTAAAACATAAGTTTAAATCAGGACTATGAGTCTCTATACTGTACCTGTTTCGGCATGGTTCCATAGAGACAGAGACTGAATCAATCCCACTCTCAACACTCAACACCTGCGTTTTCACTGATGCACATCACACACATGCAGCACCTCATGTAGTGCTGCCTAGCAGACAGATCCACTGCGAAGGGTTCAAAAGGTCTCTGAGGGCAGCCCAGCCTCTCTAAACATGCCTCCTGTCCCTGCCAGTTTCCTTCCTGATGAATCTTTCTGTCTGTTTTTGACTTTGTGTCTCATACTCGCTGTTCTCTTAGTCTCTGTGATGCTTTGCAGTCTCTCTACATTACTGTCGTCCTCCTAGTCTCTCTCTCTCTCTCTCTCTTTCTCACCCCCTCTGATTAACCCTAGGCCCCCGCTGAGCTGACTGCCAGACGGAGCCATTTAATTTTCACTCAGATCCTTTTCATTTCTCTCCTCCAGGCATATCCCTCTATCACCTCAGAGTGGATAAAATACGAGCAGCTTTCAGGGGACACTCTCTGCGAGAGGAGACTCGGTCGCACAGCTTTCGTACGTGAATTGTGAGTTATGTATGAACTTTTAAATTTTTGTCTCCTTTTATAGCGCGTCACCATAAGCTATCATTGTTTTAATGTTCAATCAACTTAATTTACCATCTGTTCCTCCATGTATAATTGGAAATACCTGTGCTTTTTAGAGACTCCCACCGGATGAGATTCCCCTGAAAGTGTGTGATGTGAACAAAAGAATAAAGGATAAAAGAAATAAACTCTTGTTTCATTTATGCTAAAGAAATATTTGGTAATGAACTGACACAAAAAAAAAAAAAAACATTTTCCATCTGTGTGTTCTTTCATTTTGGGCCGCTCACACAATGAGACATGTAAACAGTGGCTTTCTGGCAGGTTAGATTGGGCTGCTCAGTGGATTTAAATGTTTATTACAGTACATCTTATGCTATCGGGTTTTATCACTGTGTCCACCTAGCAAATCAGCAAGGTCTAAAAATAATGGGTTTTGCATTTCATGCAGCATTAATCTGGCATAAGTGCTACACTTTACACATACGCAGACACCGCGGACGCCAACCTACTTGTATTTATACTACCGAAATTAGACGTTCCATACATGCGCAGGAGATCGGCTTGAACAGTAAACAAACATCTGAACAAACAATTGCCAAGAGTTATTACACATCTGGCTGTCTTTATATCGTTTTATCGACTGATTGTACTGGTCCGAGTAACAACGGGCTTCTTCACACATTTTGCGCATGTGCAGTAGCGTATTGATGGGAGTCACTCGAGTGATGGGAGTCCTCTCCGATGACGATTTTTATGTAACATGGAAAATATAACACAGGCTTTAGGTACCAAACTATTTATAACCATTGGACTGAAAGCACAAGCAAAGCTGTGCATATCCTTCAGGAAACACAGACACACACACACACACACACACACACACACACTGAGGTGGTCACAGTCAGCTGCTGTGTATCATTCCAGTTGTGGGGTTAAGTGCCTTGTTCAAGCACAACACTGGCAGATGGACCACAGCATGCTTCTGCCTGTTACTTCACTCCTATCACCCCTTGCCAGCCGTGGAAACCAGCTATTTTATGTTGATTTCCCCATCTAGAGATTCACTGACCACCCAGTGCATTGACATCTTAACACAATATCTATCAAAAAACATTATATCTAACAAATATTACATTTTAAAGGTCCATTCACCCGAGATGATTACTATAATAATAACAATAAAAATGTAGGTTTTAAAATATGTTCTAGATTCAAAACAAAAGCTGAGTCCATACCACAACAACAACAGCAACTGCATAAAGAAACAATGTCAAGGGCATATATATATATATATATATATATATATATATATATATATATATATATATATATATATATACAGTATTTATTGTAATTTTCTAGCTGATGGACTATAAAAACATCGACAGCCAATCAGAAACCAGCCTGTTCAAGCATTTAAAGTGGCAGACAACAAAATGTCAGTTCGTGGCTATAGTAAATGAACTCTTCACATGATCACTTCAGCATTTTACCGCTGCACTGCTGTTTGTAATTGTGAACAAATTATCACAAAATTTAATCTTTATGAATGGTACACTGGTAAGGATAGCTTAACTAGAAACTTAATATTAAATTAATACTATTTAAAAAAATATATATATCCTACTATTATATAGTTTGCTTATACCAAAAGCTTTTAGGGAAAATACATTGACAAAGATGTCCATTCAAGATCTTAAGGGGAATTAAAGTTACATCCCAATATGTGTACTTGTGCACTATTCTATTCCACTTTATAAATAGTGTGTTCACATTGAAAATTCTAAGAAAGATTGAAAGAAAGAAAGAAATAAAGAAAGAAAGAAACTGGTACACTTATTTTTTTCACCTTTTATGTAACATTGTTGCTGCTTGCAGTTTTCATTCAACAGCAGCATTTTAAATATGTATATAGAGCCAAAATTATTATTCAGCAAGCAAAAGTGAGTAATATTAAGCTATCCATGGGACCAAGATTTCAATAAAATAAAAACAGCTGTTATGCCATTTATATAGCCTTTATTTCATGTGAAAATGCATGCTTTCAGAGAGAGAGAGAGAGAGAGAGAGAGAGAGAGAGAGAAAAGATTGATTAATGATGATTAATGCGTATTCTGTATATTTATGTTGGTTGAAATTGTACACGAAAAGCAAAACTAATCTGTACAATAAACAATGTATCTCTGTCTCCCTCTGCAGGCACAGTGTAACAATACAAGCAAAACAAAAGCAGGTGAGAGTACAACAGCTGGAAAGGAAAGGAACATTAACACCCGTACCCAAAACTGTTACTAGGTGTTCCCAGCTTTCTCCATTTAGAGATAATTATGTAAATGGTGTTAACACCGAGCCAACATCAGCACAATTTCCCCCCATTCCCTTCTCTCTGACACCTTCGTTCTAGCCTTCAGCTTGTGTTACTTTGTCATTGATAACTTGTGACTGAGAATGAATTTTCCAGCATACCGCATACACATACATATGACAGAGTACAGACGTGCAGGAATCTAATCTGAGCTGAGCTGTTTCCACTGAATGGTCACTGTGTGACCCAGTAAGACCACCATGCTCCTTTAATCGAAAAATAAACTCCGGGTGAGAATTAGCCTTCAGGTGCTAATTACAGTCCTTCAGCTGCCCGCTGTCTCCTCTGAGGAGCTGCGAGCACGAGCTGAGTGAAAGAATAAATGCTTTCATAGTCATAGTCTGCGTGTTCCTAAAGGAGACTACAGAGGTGGCACAATTGGTGGCTTTCACATAATTTCGCTAGTATGGTTAGGCGGCAAAGTGGCCATTGAGTGAGACTGATTTACATTCTGTGAAGTTGTTTCAAATGTTCATTATTCTGATAAACCCACTGTTCTAGATGGAGAAAATAAATGGTACTTTAGTACTTTAAATATTTAAGGGGAACGCTACGGCAGCATTAAAGTGAGAAACCTTTGTCTTGGGGAAATTCATCTGCGTTCCCCTTTTTTTAATCCTGAGGGCTGATATGAAATATTAATCTCTGCCTGTGAATATATGTCCTACAGACGCCTGCATGTGGAGTGTTTTGCTGTGGATCAATTGTTTGAATGCCTCAAAAGCATTAAGTCAGATTATGAATAAATAAGAAGCAGAACTGATAAGGCTTCATTGCGCTAAAGGAGGGGCAAGAGTTCATGTGTCTAATTCTAGACTTCAAAGACCGCCGTGCCTTTTTCATGTGTAGGCAGTCTTTCAAGAAATTAGGTCGAGTTTTCTCAGTGTTTTAGAAATTAAGAGGGTGTCTCTTTGAAATATAATCACAGAGGAGAGCATGTAGAAACACATAACTTTCATTGGTTTTTGCACTTTCATTTGCATATTAGGCCTAGTTAACTAATCTGGGCTAGACTAATAGTGTTTATGAAAACAGAGACTAAAAACCAGAAATGCGCTTAGTAATAATAATAATAATAATAATAATAACAATAATAATATATGCCTTCTATTTAATTTATATTACTATATTATTCAAATAATAAACTAATATATTTAAAGATTATATGATTATTAATGACAATTATTTATTTTATAAATTATTTTAGGATTAATAAATTATTAACTTAAGAAATGAAAATATTAAATAATTGTATTTAATATAATTAAAGAAATATATTTAATGTTTTTTTTGGTAAGAACAATTTTTTTTTACCAATTGACTTGTTTGTTTTCTTCTTTAATTTCCATAGTGAAACAGTAATAATAATAATAATAATAATAATAATAATAATAATAATAATAATAATAATAATAATAATAATAATGAATATATTCATCTGTTAAATGCATATATCAAATCACAACACTTTTATTGTGTTGTGATTTGATATATGCATTAATTTTTTTATCCATTAATTTATTTTTATAGAATACTGTTTACAGATAACTTTAACATATCAAATGCTGCCTAAATGATTAATGAGGTTAAAATGGTTGCACATCTGAGTTTCCATTGAGCTTTTACTACTGTCCTCCCACAAGTCAAGCTTTCTGCCTTTTATTACTAGTCATCCGCTGCATTGAGCTCATTGTGAGTGATGCTGATGGCAGGCACTGGGCTGTAGAAATGTGCTGCTAGGCCGACGCTGGTGTTCTCGAGGTGTGTGTGTCTGTGGGAGGGAGATAAGTTATGCAGGAGAAGTCGTTGTTTAGCACGATGAAGCGCTCCACAGAGATCTATAGCAGCATGATGAGGAGATGAAATTAAGGTCAGCAAGACCACAACTTTTCCTGTCACAAGAAAGATGCAGTGAATGGGTGGGGGAGACGATGACTTAAACTGTCCCTGGTTGTCTGCGTGGGAATCTGATTTCTGGAGTCATTAATTTTGTTCTCTAGCCATTAACACAGCTCAGTTATGAAGGGCTGAAGCTGCTGCATTGTGTAAGGATACCTGGGATTTTCAATACCATAGCTGGAATTCACTGAATAGTTGTTTTTACCTTTCATGCTCAAAGAGAAAGCTGCTGTCATTTACTCGGTGGAAAATCATGAACAGCCTTTCATTTAATAATTCTCTCCACTTGACCATGAATGTCTGCCAGTATGTCTGGTCCAGCATCTTTCTTCGTCCTACACACACCCACAGAATCACCAGAAGGGCCAATCATTGACACCAAATGCATCAATAAAGTGACAAAGGAAAATCATTTGAAGCTTTGTATGTGAGAAGCCAATAAAAGTGACTTTTGTTTTCATGATCTTCAAGTGTCATCCACATAAGCCAATAACTACAAAAAAGGCAAGTATTTTTGCAAACAAATAATTTAGAGTCCATTAACGTACATTATATATTAAACTGTTAAACCTTGATAAGTTGGCAGAACTCACAAAATTTGAGTTAATCAGTTTATAAACTTAAAGATTAAGTTAGTAGAACTTTTGATTTTGTACTATGCAAGCATGTTAATCACAATTATATTAAAATGTTGATTAAGATAACTGGTCAAGAGCCAGCTGGGATTCTCAGAAAGTGACTGAACATAAAAGGTAAAAAATGTACATTCATAAAGAATATATAATCTACTGGACAGCCCTGAAATCACTGGCCTGTTCTAAATTCTTCACATCACACCACAATGCAATGAAAAATACAATGCAATGTCAAAAGTTGCAGTGACTGCACTTTAATGAAAATCAACATCAATTTGTCACACCAGCTGCGATAAGAAAGTGTAAACACTGACTAGAGGTTGTTCAAAATTACTGGCTCAGAAACTCGTCTATTTTATGATATATATAGCAATTTTAGCCACTTTTTTGGAAACATTTTAGCAAACATGTGCATTTATCTCCAAGCAGAAAAATACACAATGTTCTTTCGATTGAACATTGTGTCTCTTGGCAGTTAAATAGGTAAACTTAGATTACATGGTCTGTTCCCATCACACAGAAAAATTGATATAATTATGAATCAGGTGCACCGTTTCCCTATGTTGGGAAAAAATATATGACTGCAGACTATGCTCTGAGATAAAAATATCATATCTCTGAGGTAGTTTTTCTGAAATCCTTTTGAGAATCAACATATCAAGTTGAAGTGAACACAGTATGCCATACACTATCTCAGCTGTAGTGCGGTAGCTGAGAGAACTATGTTATCCTTCAGCAGGTTTTCTATAGGGACCGGCTATAGTCAGTTTATGACAGGGCTCTCAGGTTCAGCAAAACCTACATCTCTGGCAAGAGTACATTTCCCCCTTTCTTTTATTTAAGCTTGTTTCATCTCTTTCCTCTTCTTTCCCCCTGAAACTGTCAACCCGGTGTGGTCCAAAAGTGTTCCGAGAAGCCACTCAGGGTTTGATTGTCCTCAGCAGGGACAGCGTGCCATAGCTTATCTGTGGGTTAACTGACAGCAAGAGAAGCCCACAGTAACAGATATCAGCTCCGTTACACCAAAGGAGCCCCGGGGGACACTGGCCGGTCAGTTCCACACATAGACCAGCCTCTCTGACACTATCCTGTGAAGACCATGGCACTGGTTACACACCTGTTTTGAGACAGATGTAATTATATAAACAATGAATCTGACCAGTGCTAGACTTTGGCTTAGCGATTAAATTCCCCTTATTGTATCAGAAATTAGATCATAGTTATGAGATTACTTCTACAGTATGTGAAGGAAAACACAAATCAGAATGTAATTTTGCAAGTTTAAAAGCACATCTGTCAAACTCCTGTGACAGGAACGTAGAGGCAAAAAAACATAATATGCTACTGTTGTAATTTTTCTTTCTATGACTTCTCTTCCTCTACGTGTCAAAAGTTTTTTTTTTTTCTTAAGGCAATTTATCAAGAACAAGAGTTTCCTTTCGTGTTTTGGTGGCATCAAAGCATTGGTGAGGGTTGATTCATAGTGATGTCCCAGCATGCACCTGTCAGTCTGAGGGGTTCTCTGCTGAGAGATCTCCTTGACTGGCCATCTGAATCCACAGGAACATGTGCTGCCCGCTCTAGCCAACTTGACAGATAGCTAGGGTTTTCCATAATGTCTGGAGATGAGGTTAAGCCATGAAAAGAATTTAAATATTTATTTATTTTACTGCATATAGTGTAATGCCACACACCATATGAGGGAAATGATTTATGTGAACAGATGTCATAGGGTCTGGATGATAGCATGTGAATTTGATTTTGTAGGTCAGTATTTTTTCTACCTTTTATTGATTCTTTATGAATCCCACAGCCGTTAAGGCTATAAACCAACAATGTCCTGCTCATTTTGCATTAATATTAGTATTATTTGAGGCTATTATTCTTTTAAATATAGTTAAAAAACAACAACAACAACAACAAAAGATAGTGTGAAAAGTTAAATTGCAAGAGGGATGTTTATATATAAGAAAAACATTAATTGTCTGAAAAAGAGCTTTTAGGTTTGAAAAATGTCACCTGGGGCGAGAACACAAATATTTTTCTACTTTTGGAACTGTGGTGTGCCAACTTTGCTTTTCCGTTTTTTACATAATACATAAATAAAAATGATGAATAATAACTGATTTTAGACACACTATTGTAATTTAAATTTTTTACATTTCATCCTTAAAAATAAATAAATAAATAAATAAAATAAAATAAAATAAAAAAACTTGTTACACATCAAGCAAAACATTGTTTTTTTTGTTCTTGAATTAATGTTTTTGAACAAATTGGCTGAATAAATGATTCACTGACTCTGAATATGCTTCCGTACTATAGTATACTGGTGAAAAAAACATGCAAAGAGTACTAGGTACGAATTCCCAGTATTCATAAAACAGTAGACAAAAAGTATCCAAATTACCTATTACTTTTGGCAAGATTTTAAAATGTGCAAACAGCGAACACTTTACTATTTCATGAGGCAACAGGACAAAATTGGTAAATGGCCAATGCAATCTCATGACCAATTCGTACGTATTTTACAAGGTGGCTAATTCGTACAAATTTGTTAATGATTTGTCTAGACCCCAGAAAATGTAGGTTTAGAGATGGGGTTAGGTGTGGGTCATTCGTACAAACTCATACGGAATGAGGAACTTGTAAAATATGTACAATTTTGCAAGAAAGAGCCACCTTATTAAAAATGTTCGAATTGCCATGAGATCGTGTTGCAAATGTCAGTGAAATGTAGTACATCCAGATTCATCATTTTTAGTTGTCAAAGTACAAATTCAGAAGGAATAATAACTGCGAACTGCGCTGATAATAACTGCGAACACACATACACTTTATATTTATATTCACATACACTTTATTTATTTAACACACATACTTAGTATACACTTAAATTTTGCACATAATATACATGTACATACATAACTGCATTTTGTAATATACCTGCCTACAATTGTCAATTTGCATATTGTCATTCATATCTACTTATTTGTATTTTTTATTCTTTTATTATGTGTTTTATGTTCTGTCGCAAATATAATATTATAAAAATACAAATTCCTCATATGTGTAAACATACCAGGCAATAAAGCTCATTCTGATTCTGATTCTGATATCTACCCAGTATGTGATTTTAGATGCAGGCATTGTGTTTTTAAATGAATCTGTTGAGTGGATAACTCAAATTTGTTTCTGCACAAATTGATGTTTTAATGAATCATCTGAAATATAAAATCATTCTCAAATAAAATCAAAGGTTCATACTCCTTCTGAAGTCACCACAAATGTTTTCTGACACCCATAATGCCCATCCATCTTAGATCTTAACTTAAAAATGTATATTGCAAATTTTAAAACTACAGAGATGTACTATATGCCATTTTATTTTTTTTTCAAGTACAGTTGCTAAAATTCAACTTGATTTCAAAAAAAGATAAAAGAGTGAATGAGAGAGTGATAGAAAGTATTAGAAATAGAGAGCGACAGAGACAGAAAAAAAGAGATGACCAAAGCTGACATGTGTGAGTCATTTACATTCTGTTTCCGTTCAGGCCTCTGAGAGGAAAATTAACTCCAACACCGAATTAATAAGACTCCAGTTAAGTCTGAGTGGCAGTCTGTTCTCTAGTAGCATGCAGCATTTAGGATGTATTTTATGCCCATAGCTGGACACCTTTATCAGCCATTACACAGCCCAAATGTGCACCTCAGTAGGGCAGGGGGCTTGATGCAGGGTGTTTTAGTTGCCTCCTGTGGGAAAATGTGAAAACACAGTGTATGAGATAAAGAGTCTGTGCTTTAGCCTGTAAGGATTTCATGAATTCTAAAGTAACTCACAAGTTAACTTTTTTGTACA
The DNA here is from genome assembly GCF_003368295.1 of Carassius auratus. Taxonomy (NCBI): domain Eukaryota; kingdom Metazoa; phylum Chordata; class Actinopteri; order Cypriniformes; family Cyprinidae; genus Carassius; species Carassius auratus. The sequence goes on from NC_039262.1 coordinate 12,649,904, forward strand.
ACATAGACTCAAAAATGTGGCAGTATGTACATTTTTGCAAAACTCCAAAACGTAAACATACAATGTCCAGCCAAAATGAACACTATTGGGAGTTAAACACCAACAGCTTTTATTCCTTTTCTCACAAGTTCCGATTACTGGGGCAGGTTATCAATAAATATTTTTGCATGGTTCCTTGCACAAACTATATTATGATCTTAAAACACTTTTCTCACAGTGCATTATTTGTAAATGAATACATTTTGGCATTTGAATCACATAACCAGCTCTATATCTGTGGTAAACTTGCTTGAAAGCTCACCTGGTACAGCCCTGCCCTTGCAATGCAAGAGTGCTTGGGTATGATTCTCATGAAAGAGGAATATATGAAAACTCAAAAACTTGAGAAGCAAGCTGAATTGGAATGGTTACTTCATCTAATGCTTTTATATCTCACATTTGCTTTAACATTATCGGTTAGGTTAAGGGCAGAGTTTAGTATAATTTGTATATTATTTTCACGCAACAAAGCCTATTAACCTATTAGCGCTACTCACCAGATTTTTATTTCCAAACTATTATGATACAACAACCAATATCATAAAACAGTCAGATTCATGTTCTTCTATAGTTTAGGATAAAATTTGCTTAGCAACAATCACTGAACATTTCACTTTTAAAATGAAACAAAATGTGCAAGAAGCAACATAATATAATTATGAAGTGCTTTACGGTGTCTAGAAGATCACATAATCTATTCTACCTCAGGGTCAACCTGAGCCTACATACTGTTAAAAGGTTTTGGATCATCATCGTGGTCACGATAGCGAATATACTGGCACCCTCCCTCCCTCGCTCCCCTTATGTTGACCCAGTGTCTTCCTGGGCTGTCAGAGGAGCTGTGGTCTTGAAAACAGTGGAGACTGGAATATGTGAGGTCTTTATGACATCATTAATCACTGTCACCCACACACAGCAGCAGAACCGTATCAATACCACACAGAACAGCATATCTATTTTTGCCTTTACCTCTGTCTGCTGCAACATATTGCTGTCACATGTTGGACACAGTCAAAAGAACATTATATCATTTTCTGTTTGATTGTCAGAGCATTTGGCGATGGAGTTGCATTGCAATGGAAGTGTATAGAAAAGATTGCTCAGATTGTATTGTAGGCAACAGAAGAGAATCTTTTCCGTCGTTTATTCAAATGAGATCTGACACGAAAATCTTACATAAGTAAAGAGAATGGAAAGCAAAACTCAATGTGTGGGAAGGCTGATTTCCTTTGAAGACTGCAAACCAACTATGCAAACAGCCTTTGGATAGCACTTAGTCTCATTTTAGCCATTGAAAGTTTGACAATTTCCACACGCTGAAGTAAGACACACTATGACCTTCCTCAGAAACAGATGGGGAGGTTTCATGGCTTTAACACTACACAGACAGGTAGTGCAAAAATGGATTTTTTTTTTACAGCTCATGTTTATGCATGAGCAAGCATTAGATTTCATCCTTTAAGTCATATTCTGCTGTAAAAAATGAACAAGTTTAAATATCTAGGAGTTTAAAAGTTAAAAACCCTCTGAGACATGTCTTACCTTCAGTGGCTGGAAGGAGGTGGGAAAATCAGTCTAGCTGAATGACTGCAAGGCTGAAAAAACTCTCAGTACATCTGATTTACATTATATCCCATTATCTCCAGTTGTCCACTCAGCAGATATATTTCATCCCTGAGATCTCCTTTAAAACTCAGGAGGGGTATATTAGCCAAAATGAAGATTCAAAGCCAGCTGAGAGTCACTTTCAAATTATTGGACTCATTGCAGACATTTAAGCAGTGTGATGTTTTAATTTAAGCATAATTAACACAGCATTATTCTAAAGTTGAGCTCCATACAAATCTAATACAGCAAAATAATTGCACCATTCAGCTAGAATAAAAATAAGGCAGCATTTTCATTATTAAAGACCCAATACTGCAGTATTACAAAGACAACGTTTTTCCCCACATCAAAGTAAGAAAGACTTTCACAAGTAATTTAAAATAGATTTATAAATGTAACATAGTCATGTGTTAATGTGTGTGTGTGCAAAATTCTGTAAAAATATTGTGCTTAAAAAAGGATACCATAATAAAACTCATTAAAATATAATAATACAAATATAATAATAATAATAATAATAATAATAATAATAATAATAATAATATTTTTCTTAAATTGTCATTGGCCCCCAGTACCCCCTTCTGGCCACCTGTACCAAAATTATAGGGATAATAATAATAATAATAATAATAATAATAATAATAATAATAATAATAATAATAATCTTTACTTGTCATTCATACAAGGAATGCAACTCTGAGTACTTTATAATAATAATAATAATAATAATAATAATAATGATAATAATAATAAACAGTAACAAAGCTATTAATGACAAAATGAAGTGGTATGACAAATTATGTTAATGACATTTTGATGTCAAATGAGATATTTTGACAACTAATAAGACTTTTTAAAACAATTTGGCCACATAATAGCATCTCATCTTTACACTGAAACTGAGATCCTCAAAAATGATCAATGGCATAGCTGTGTTCTAACCCATTTTTGTTAATGCTGCAATCTATTTTCATTTATTTCCAATTTTTCAGAGCTTAGTTAATGTTAACAGGAAACAAATGCATATTTTTGCAGAGCCACGTGGTCCACAATTTAGCGGGACATCTGCCCACATGATTCATGACTGCTCCGAAAACACATATACAGACATGTGCACTTACACACTCGCACGGCTGGTGGGCAAAAGAGTTTAACTTTGCCAGAGCAGTGAGCAGAGGTTGCAAAGGGAGTGTGAAAAGTTCATTTGGATTCATCATGAAAAAATCCAGAACAAAGTATAAAGCTCCACACGCTCCTCCGGGACCTGTATCTTCCTCCTGATTTACATAAAGGTCCGTGCATCAAAAGTAGCGGATGCCCTTTTTAAAATATTAATGCACAGCTAGTTTCTCTCTCCCTCATTGCTTTGTAGCACCCTCTATCAAAGGCTGTGTGTGAGAGAGGGAGAGGACAGGGAATACTGTGTGTGTGTGTTTCTGTCTGTTTGGGTACATCTGTGTTTAGTGTTCTTTCAGTTTTGGCCCATTTTCCATCGTCATTTTCGCTGGCCGGCTTGGCAGCTTCTCTGTGCGGCTTTCATTGTCACTCAGACAGCAGCCATTTCGCTTATCTTTCTGGAAGAAAATGAAACAGTCTAGTCTGGTTTAAAATGGAGTTAATGCAAGCATGAATGTATTGGACGGGTTGTTGTTATATAGGAACGGGGTGAAGATGTCGGTTGTCTACATAAGCTGCGAAAAATGCAGCCACTGCAGTTTCATAGAGCACCGCGTCTGAAAGCATTGATGAGTCACTGCGCTTCCTCACTTTGAGAAAGTTTGAGTCGTTTCTGACCCAAAAGGCACCATAGCAGGGGAAAAGTATAAACATTTGGTTGTCGTTAAAGGAATACATACTTAAAAATGGAAAATAAAGTTATTTACTCACCCTCCTGTCGTCCTAAACTTGTTCTTCCATGGAACATAAAAGATAAATTTATGAGGAATATCTTTTTAATTTAACCTGTTAACTGTCACTCACATTTTTGAAGATAGACATGAATGTGCATGATACAAACCTACATTTTTATAATTCATGACTGAAAACATTTTGTAACATGATTTTGATGTACCATTTACATGGTAATGCAATGTCTGATTTTAAAATGGGTTTTAAAGGATGAATTTTGAGATTTTATGTTTTCAAGTGATATATAACTTCTGATGATTTCTAAAATGTGATAGAGAAAAAGGCAACGAGGAAGTATATTTTTTAAACAAAGGTCAAAGCTCCTTTTGTAATGTAGATTTCTGAGGGTGCACTCTTGTCATAAATTAATCTATTACTTTTCCTACATAATTTTTAACAAAAAATATTGGTAAAATATATATTTGGGAGTCTTAGACCTTTCCAACGATATATAGTTTGTCAAGATTAGATTAGATTTAAAGGTGCTGTAGGGAACTTTTGTAAAAAATATTTTTTACATATTTGTTAAACCTGTCATTATGTCCTGACAGTAGAATATGAGACAGATAATCTGTGAAAAAAATCAAGCTCCTCTGGCTCCTCCCAGTGGTCCTATTGCCATTTGCAGAAACTCCATCACTCCCGGTAAAAAATAACCAATCAGAGCTGCGGTCCGTAACTTTGTTTGTGTTCAACATGTAGAAAAATGCATATAATAAGCGAGTACACCATGAATCCATTTTACAAACCGTGTTTTTGGCTTGTCCTGAATCACTAGGGTAATAAGTGTTTATATTGGACTATTTTAGATTGCTGCGGAGTAACCCAGTACCTTTGTGATTCTTCATAGACCTAAACAGAGAGAAGTAGTTCCGGCTACGATGTTCTTCCGCAAGACGCAAGCAGTTCTGTTTATTAACCGCTAGAGCGTCTAAAGTTCCCTACCGCAGCTTTAATTTTAAAATAGTATAGTCAACGTAGGCGTCCCGTATACGGGACGGGGTGACAGTTAACAGGTTAATAAAAGTGAATGAAAACAACAGAAAAACAGTGCAGTGGGATGTAAAAGTGTGAGAAACAGGTTGGTGGAATGAAAAAAATAACAAAAACACACCGTCCAGATATGCAAAATAAATCAAACATTGAGTGTCACTTTGTGAAATTGCAAAATATATGCAAACTCACCTGTCTAGCACATTTTACATAGAAAACAGGTAGAAAACAATTGAACCTAACTTCATTTTTTTTTGAAAGGCCCCTAAAAAGTATTATAAAAATGGTCCACATGCATTGTATTCGAGTTCTTCTGAAATCATACATTCAACAGACCAACATTTACTTTGTATAAAAAGAAAAGAAAAGTTAATGAGAGAAGCACTGTTTGATTCATGAACATATTATTGTTTTGTATTGAATCAGAAGCAACTTATTGATTCAATGGACCAGTGTAAAAGGTTTGAAAGAAATCTTTAAAATGGCCAGATACTGAAATGATATTATACTGTTCTTCAAAAATTCTTCTTTTGTATTCCACAAAGAAAGAAAGTCACACAGGTTTGGAACGACATGAGGGCGAGTAAACGATGACAACATTTTCTTTTTGAGTGAACTATCCCTTTAATCAAACCCAAGCCCAACAGTAAACAAGCTCTCTGTCAGTAACACGTATCATGGCTCTGTGCACATTATCAACATGTTTCTTGTTATAAATCTTTATTTTGTTGTTGTTGTTGTTTACAAAGCACCTTCACATTTCTTTGGGCACAGTGTGAATAGAGAGCAGCTTTGTCTTCTGCAGTGGAGGTAAAACAAGTTCAATTTGCAGTGTTTTGATGGGACACTGCTCTTGATGTTCACTTTCACACACAGATAAAACACACACACACATGGACACAGCTGTTTCAATATCTTTAGGCTTTAAAGACAGGAGATGAGAGGATTTGTGTTTGTGGGCAAGTACTGTTGTGTCCTTTACACATCATACGTGATTGTTATTTTCGGTGTATGCTCAGAGGGAATAGCAATAAATCAAATTAAAAAGTAATTTCTCCCCAGTGGTCCTCCCCAAAGTCATTTCGGCTTCATTTTTCATCACATTACCTTAGTCATTTATCATGTTTTATTGTAGTCTGTGCAGTGGTCTGATTGGAGAAATATTAAACCAAGGTGTGTATGGAGGTCTACCTCATTAAAATTGAGTAATTTTGTTACTCGATTATTTTCCCGAATTGGCCTATTTCCAAAAATGGCTAACGATATTACCGCCTCTGTATCTTCCCAAATGTTACCCGCTCAGAGACGTTGATTGGGCTTCCTCGTTCATTTCTTTTCTACTCCGTAAATACAACAGTACTCAATAATTATATTTTTGCTCTGTGCGGCTGTATAGTCACATAACCCGCTTTAATATCTCACCGTAATTAGTTAAGCTCCCCTCCATCTGCTTCTAACTGAAAAAACAGGGGTCACAGAACCGGTGTGAAACGCTGAGCCTTCAGCCGAATTCTCAAAGGTAGTTCTCAAAATGTAACTCTTTTATATGAGTTCTCTGGCAGACAAGTGTAGGAACAAACCACAAAGCTGTTTATGAAGTGTAACTCACTCTGATGACAGAGAAACTTGCTAGCGCCTACATTCTCTATCATAACTTCCCTGTATAATCTACATGCCCATAAATGAAGACGTCCCTATAGTATGATACTGCACTCAAGGGACTGGAACTAAACAGGGCAGTTTGTAGATGATTTCAACCAGATTTATTATTTTATTCTCGTTTAGAATAGCACACTTGGCCAGCTATTAATCTACTGCTAAAGGGAGAGAGAATCAGTGCAGATACAACAACATGGTTTTGTTCTGTGTGAACTTGTTTGGATGTTTGGAGTTTTCATACAGTATTATCTCATATATGCATAAATAGCACGACAGCATAAAAAATTAATTTGTGATTTCTAATATATATTCTGTTAATAATGCGAGTCAATGATTTGGCACTCGTACTATTTGTCTGGATCTATTCATTAATTCAAAAGCAATTTGTACAATCAATCACTTGAATACACACATGATCATTTCTGAATTAAAGTAGATTTAGGTATTTTCTGGGGGAATACATTTAGAAATGTCAGGGTGATACATAATACAACAATGAAGAAAACGCTGAGCAAAAGAAATACTGTCTTGGAAATCAATATAAGAAGTTTGGCATAATCTTATTATTTATATTTTTTTATTAGGAAAAAAATGTTTTTACAAAACTTAAATGCTAACTAATATTTAAAAAAGCCTAATCAAAGTCATGCAACCTGCATTAGCAGCTGTGAAATGTCATGTTTTAATAATAAAAAAATCAGTTTTTGAATTCATTTTTCTTTTTCAGTTTTTCAAAACCAACATTAAAAGAAGAACTTGTTTCTTAAACTAGATTTCTATGAATATTTTTATGTCATCTTTCTCTGGAAGAATCTGACTTTGATCTAAAAAGTTTAGTGCATTAACAACATCATGTGACATTCTTCCATAGGACTGTGGGTGCAAAGAAATGTCTAGCTCCAGAGTAAAGGGAATTCATAATTAATCACTTGAAAAAACATTCAGTGTGATACCTAAGTGATCATAATGAAGAAAAACAACTGATTAAAATTATTCAATTCTTGAAAACCATAATAGGAAGTTTATGAAAAATATATTAACAAAACTTCAATGATGATTCATATTTGAAAAACATCTATTTAAATCCAAGCAACCCGCAGAAGCAGCTGTAAATTGTCATGAGAAATTTATTTAAAACAATTAATAATAATAATAATAATAATAATATATATATATATATATATATATATATATATATATATATATATATATATATATATATATATATTACCTTTTTAAAAATATTTATATTTAAACAATGTTTTAAAATAATAAGGAAACATTTCTTAAACTTTTTTTTTCAAACCCATATAACCAACATATAAGAATTTACATTTTAAACCAGATTTGTATGCATAATTTCTATGTCATATTTCTCTGGGTGATTCTGTGCATTAAAGAGTGCATTAACAACATCCTGTGACATTCTTCAATAGGCCTTTCAGCTCCAGAGTTCAGCTCTTACACTGGGCGCTCAGTGGCCCTTGTCTATGCTGTTCATGAACCGCACCGCTTCAGCAAGTTTAGGTAATGTAATCTTTGATTGATTTTCCTCCCTTTTTTCAATAAAGTTTTAGCTGTGCTTCGGGGTGCAAACGGCGAAATGAAAAACTTTGCTTTGGCCACCTGCCTAATTACCTGTGCGCTTACCAGGTGATTTATTTTTTTGTTTGTTTCAGGGTTTGACAGTTAACTTTACAATATACAGCTTTTAAATAATTCTGAAGTTTGGGCAGAAAAGCAACAGCCTGGATTTCAGAGGGCCCATGCACCCAGTTGAGATGCTGGGATGTATGGCTCTTCGCTAGTGTTGCATTTCCTTAAGTTGGCTCTAAACTATACACTTTAAACAAAAAGTTTCTCTGTAGCTATACCTCGCTGATCAGGGAGAATGTTCTGATCCAAGTGCATTGGACATGCTCACATGTGCAAGACCTTGAGCAGCACTCAGATTGTGCCAGACTATTTCCACACCCAGAAGGTTCCAAAGCCCCTGGGAGGAGCAGCAAACCAAAGCCTGTGCTGCTAGCTGCAGTCTGCTTCCCAGCCAGTCCCCCCGAGGCTCCTAATCATAGCTACAAACCCAGGAATCAGGGTCAGTAAATGCAAAGCAGAATTTAACAGAACGAAACCCACAGCACCCCGGCAATCACATTCATTGCAGACTGCCTCCTTTCTTTGCAGAGAGTCCCAGTATGGCATGTTATGGGCCCAGTCTGCTTTGCATATATTTATGTAAACATAAAACCACTGCAGAGTTTGAGACACAGTGATATTGTGAGGAAAGGAGATTCGGATGTCTTTCCATTCTTCCACTGATGCAGATACAATCCCATTCGATCTGAAGATGTCAGCATATTTAAAGAGTCAAATGCTGCTGGACAGATGTTTTATTTCTTTGATCTGAAAAAGTCTGTGGCATATACTATTGAAATAGTGTAATCAGAGAGTTTTGCTGGCTCTGTGATTACCAACAGTGCTTTGTGCCCGAGTTCATTATAACCCTGTCTCCTGCTCATTCTGATGTCAATTAAAAGATCTTTTTTATACTTCTTTCCTCATCAATCAACATAGGGACTAAATTAGCATTCAGTCCATGCCATGCAACTCCATTCCAGATGATTTCCTCCCAATTTATCATGACAGGATCCACCAAGGTCTCCACTTTAAAGCTTTGGATATTGGATGCAATTTACAGCATTTCCTGCCGGGACACAGGCCCTTCCTGGGACTTCATGAGGAAGCAATTAGATACAAAGTGATGTAAATACAGCCATAACAGTGACTTAGGCTTGAAGGTATTGCTTTTGAGAGCAGAGGGTAAACACAGGTGAATTAGATTAGGGCTATTAGGGCCTACCTAGGTTTTAAAAATAAGGAAAATAATGTAATAAAAACAAGAAAAAGGAAGCCATCATTCATTGATATTGTTTACATTTGTATCACAATGGATAAGCTCCCTGGTGTTTACTGTAAATCTTTATTTTTGTATTTTTTTATAATGATGAAAATGTTCATTGGCAAAGGTTTTATTTTTATTTTATTTCTTTTTTCGGCAATGATGACTAAAAATGTATATCATAATGATAATTTCATGTTTTTAATTAAACCATACTGCTGACTAGAATACCATAATACTATGCACAGTACATGTTTACGCAAAAAATAATACAGAAATGTACAGTGAATGCTATTTAAAAAGTAGTTGTTTTTCTTGTGCTTATCATTATAGGAGTCATGAACTGATTAACCATAATTCCCTTTATTTTCTGACATATAACAGGTCATTGTACTATATATATATATATATATATATAAAAAAAAAACATTCTGTAAGTTTCAGAAGTTGAACTTTTTTGTTAGTCTAAAAACAGCTTATATTGAAGCCAATCTGCCAAAATGACAGCTTGTGGAATGTAAACAATATGATGTAACAGTGTGGCTAAACACCACCTCCACAGAAGAAGAAACAGGACAGAAGATAGCCTATTACTTATCAATTATGATGTTTTTTTTATGTACAAATCTTGATAACATTATAAGGATCCTCAGAGATGAGTACAAAATCAAAAAGGCATGACCCTTTTAATTAATGAGTTACTGCACCTGAATACCATAAAATCAGTTTATATAACAAAACGCAGAAGTGCAAAAGTCATGGGACTGTCTTCGTATTGTCTTTCTTGTAGTTATAGTATTTGTCCTTTTTGGAGTTTGACAATCTCCTGTCATTTTATGGAGTACAACTTCAGTTGTGGAACAGAATATGAATTTTTTTCATATATATATATATTTTTTTTTTCTTTTTTATGTTTTATGAAAATCTGGGCCCCATGGGCCTGGGATGATGTAAGGGTGAGCACATGATGACAGATTTATCATTTTTAAGTGAATTAACCCTTTACCTTGATGCTTCCTTTTAGGCACAGACCTGAAAAGGACATTTTAGGACAGACACTGCCAACTAAAATTTTATTTCTTTTTCCTCAACTTTTTTTTTTTATTACTCAATATGATGAAATATTTAAGATATTTTCGTTGAAAGACAAAAACTATGAGAGGGAAAACTGTGAAATTGAACACTGCTAGAGGAGGAAACAATAGAGAAGCGCAGTTGCTCAAACATGTGTTTGCTTTAACGCTCAGTGTGTGCATATTCATTGAAGTTGTTGTGTAACACAACAGTGCTTAGGGGAAACTTTCATTTGCAAAAAATGAGATCAAAACTCATCAGATCAATCGGCCACATCGAGCAACACAAGAACCCTGCTGTGGACGCAATGTCATGCACTAAAATGGCCACCAGCACACGATGACACACAAACAGCAGCTCACCCCACAGAGTGTTTTTCTTCGAGGCAGAGAGCACATTTGAGCGACTGCAGTCAGGACACCCTAGCCTTGTGGAGTGACAAGTTTAGTCTTACTTTTTTCCCGGGAACGATGAGAGCTAGACAGCACAATGTACTATTCTTCTAATTTACCGTGTCCATGGCAACCAAGTGTTATTTCATAGCAGGTTACAAACTAAAAATATGTGGTACAGCTGAAAGCTCTTGGGATGAAAATGTGTAAAGAATAAGTAGAGCAACAATGAAGCAGAAAAAGGACACTGTGGTTTAACATCAGCTTTTTTCTAAAATGCAAGTACAAATCAATTCATGTTCTGAACTCAACCCAGGGTTGACTTGATTCCAGGGAGAGAAAATGAGGTCAAGGCCATGATATCTCATTTTTAGTCATTTTATTCCTCATTACTGGGTGCTTGGATATACTTATAATACAATTTAGTTGTTATTGTAGGCCAAACATTTTTTATTGATCTTTATGTGTATCTATTGAGTGCAGGTAGCATTTTAACCTATTTTAACCAGGGCTGTCAATTTAATAACCATCATGTTATTTTTATAAATTAAATAGTGGCATTAAATTTAATTTAATAACTGCTTTGATTGACTTATATACACATACAAAGTTTAAACATCACTGTATTCACACACACACACACACACACACACACACACACACACACACACACACACACACACACACACACACACACACACACACACACACATATATATATATATCTTAAGTGTCACATGATGCTTCAGAAATAATAAGTTTAATATGCTGATTTATAATCAGTGTTGGAAACTGTGCTGCTCAATATTTTTGCACTTATTTGATGCATTTTTCAGGAATCTCTGATTAATAAAAATTTAAAAAGAGTAGAGTTAATTCAAATTAGATTTTTTATATACAATAAACAATACTATTCAAAAGTTTGACGTTAGTAGATTATATTTATTTATTTATTTTTAAAGAAATTCATACTTTTATTCAGCAAGAATGTGTTAAATGGATAAAGCGGTACAGTAAAGAGTTACATTATTCAAAAATATTTTTATTTTGAATATATATATATATATTGTTTTCTTTTTATCAGAGCAATTCACTTTCATTGTTTGTATCAGTCTGCTTGTGTCTGTTCATTAGACACTTTCTGCAGGTTGGTAAGTGGCAAAAAGTGAGTCTCTTAATCATTCATTCAACTGATTCATTCAAAACACTAATTCATTCAGAACAAAACAAGTGAGTAACTCATTGAATCATTATTTTAGTGGAGCTATTAAATCACCTATTCAACCCATCATAAATGTCTGAAATGTAAGTTCCTCAATATTGAAACTTTGTTACTGAACTGTTGTATGAAAGCTATATCACTCAATCATGCTTTTATATAATCACTATTACTATTATCTACTGTAATGTGTTTCATATAAATTAGACATTCATTTTACTGTCAGTTCTAATTTTCCCAACACTATATAAAATACACACGTTGTTCAGAGCTAATGAGCAGCAACATTTCTCATATCCCATCATCCCGAGCTGTGAGAAGGTGAGAATGCCACGCTCAACATAACTCAAAAGAAGTCATCCTGTGTTGAAGAGGTGCATATCTGCACGTTGCCTCTCTCGTCTTGTACGTTTAATGTGTGTTGTACCCTTAGGCTACTTGTGTGAAATTGACATTAATGAGAACAAATTGTCGAGAAGAGATACGGGGGTAAATTCCTCTTGACTTTTTAAACTCAGGTGAACTCCAGGTAACCTCCAGAAGTTGAACGCATATGACGAGGCATTTTTCACAACTTCGTGACAATTCTGGTTGTCAGAAACCGGACAGTCTGTGTCTGAGGATGTGAAGTGCACAGATGACAAGACAAGACTCAGTATTTAACGTCAAGATGCTATTTTATGGATGTTTTGGAGGGTCTGTTACAAGCAGCAGTTTTTATCCTCAAACTATTTAATGCTGAAGAAAGAGAGAACAGCTCACAGTGAGTGAAACAAACCACTCAGGTATGTATAGGAATCAACTGTCTCGCTCTGCCTCGCCATAAAAGAATAAAAACTTCCTGTTACCCTGACATTTGAAGGGCCTGCTCCCTCAGAGGAATTAACTGATACCTATTTTCTGTCAGAGTCTTGCCAGAGAGAGTAACTGAGCACCCCCCACCCAACCCGCATCTATATTTAGATCTCTCTCCACAGTAAGACATGCATGCCAGTATCACACATTAGCAACAGCCTCCTGCTGTTTAGCTCTCTATGACTAGCAGATTGGATGTTTGTGAGAAGTACCCACTCATTAGCAAGTGATGGGGCGGAGGGTTACATGTGCAACTGTGCACTCAACTTCAAGATTCTGTCAGATGCTTCAACATGTTTTTATCCAAATCAGAGACTAACTAATTAACAGAAGCTAATTAATCAGATCCACTGATCAGCTAGAGAGCTGTATAACATGATGTATGACAGCACTGGTTGTTAAAGTCAATAAAGGGGAGACTGGGGCAGGTTGTCACAAGGAGAAACTGTCATAAGGATTTTAACTCGGTAACTGTGAGCTTTTGAGTTAGTTTTCTTTAGCTTGGTTTTAAATTGAGGCTTTTTTGTGAGACTGTTTTTCATGTCAAGTTGTCACATGCGAATGGTACAAGTGCTATACGCTGTAATTTTACACATTTCATTAATCACTTTAATATTCAGTTTGTAGACGAGTTTAGACATTTTGTGCATGCTGTGATTTATTTTTCTTGATTGTACAAGTATATATACATTTCTGCAGTAAAAATTGTGAAAGTTAGTTCTGGCTTTCTGCTGTATGAGATAAAACACTTCACAATGTGATCCCATTAGATAGATCGATTTTATAATATTTACTATTATTATATTATTTGAACAAATAACAATGAGTACTGCAAGCAATGATTGCCATCCAGCACCCAGATTAGCTTCAGTAGTTCTCATCGAGACACCCCAGACAGCTCTTGGTATTATAAAAGTGATCTAAATCAAACAGATTGACAGTGAAAGCTCCTTGATTGCATTACATGATACGACCCTCTTGAGCACATGCTGGGCTGCTAGTGCTAATCAGATGCTACACAGTTTAGTTCTTGTAGCTGATCTGTTAACAAATAAAATGCATTTTCTGTAAGCCGCCAAGCACAAGGAGTGAGGTGTCACTATCTACATGGCAGTCAGAATGTTAGAATTTTACATTGGAGAGTATTTTTTGGTTTGTTTTCAAGTAAAAAAGTTTATCATTCTGATAAAGTTTAAAGAGAGAGAGAAATTGGGACTTGGTTGAATTGTTTATTTTTCTTAGTCAACTAGCATTTCCTCCTTGTTTTTGGCATGAATCATGTAAGCATACAAAAAAAGGGTAATATTACATCCAAACAATGTTTACTGATCAGTTTGAGTCTGTATAATCAGACAAAGGGAGAAACTGCCGTCCACATGCTCCAATCCCTTTAGATTCAGATGCTAATCTGCTGAAGCATCTCCTTGATAAGCATCAGAGCATCTTTCTCACACACTGTGGAACCATAGGACAGGCTCTAATTCTCCCTACCTGTGAAGCTCAGGACACACCTCATGCATTTATGGGTAGATTAAGCGAGTGCTTGAGCTCAGCGTGAGGAAACAGTGGGTACATAATAAAATAAGGCACCGCTAACAATTTGCTTTAGAGTGTCAACATTATATTCTTGATCCCTGTGACACATTGTTTGGATTCACCATATGAAGGCATCTCCTCATTGGCCGTTGGGGTTTAAAAAATCTCACCGAGCTTGCCCTGTGGTTGCGCTGGCCAGCAGGTGACTTCTGTTTTTCAGAGGTTTAACTGTCTTCCCTCTCGAGTCAAAACAGCTACTTAACTCAATAACCTCTCTGGCTGTGAGGAATGGTAAGGAGATTCGGTCTGCTTTTGATAGGCTCAAAAGGAGGCTTAGCAAAGCTGCATTTCTTATTGTTTTGAGCCTGAATGTGACAAATGAAATCTTAAAAAGTATTTTAAGTAAAATTGTGCTTGAGCCGTGACGTTATTGCGTCTCTCTTGAGTATTAGCTGGGCTAGGTGATTTGATCTGGGGATTTATGTTAAATTAGTTTAAAGAAAATATTTTTTTTCTGTCATGGCTGTGCTTTAAAGTATTACATCATCTTAACAATGTTCTTGTTTTCCAGGAAACTTAATTTGACATGGGAAGTGATATATTCCAAACCTTGACCTGTTTTCTAATTTTCTAAGACATGAATTCAGGCTGAATTCCAACTAAACAATGTGTTCCTCTTCCAAGATAAAACAAAAGCATTCTGTAGAATCATTCACAATATTAACCTCAACGTCATGTTTCAATGTAAGAGGTCAAACAGTTGATTATTGAAAAGTTGCTATGAGATTTAATCAATAATGGCTCAAATGGAAAAATCTGTCAGAATTGCAATGATGTCCATGTCAATAAGCCCAGAAGCACCTTTTGTTATCTCAGCGAACCATGTAAAGGCTGCTCTTGGATCAGATTTGAACCCCATACATCTAATCCTCAGTCTGTACCGAAGTAACTGATGCAATAGATGATCAGTTAGTGGCAGTGCTGGTAGAGCTACTCTAACCAAGTTACAAAAGTACTCTACCTATAGGCTTTCACAGAAAAGCTACTGGTTATGTGATATGGAAGAAACAGCATTTTGATCAGCTGACAAAAAAAAAAGAAAAGAAAAAAAAAAAGAGATTTTGGATCAGTTCAGGTGTTCTGGGCCAGTAGGTGGCAATAAGTGACAAGTCTCTATGAATAAATTATCCTGCGATTCAACCAATTATCTTAAAAAGGAACAAAACAAATGAGTCACTAATTTTGGAATTCCTCTTCCTATTTGTGACATGTAAATACATTGGAGAATTATTAATATGCTCTTTCAATATTCAAAATAACACAATCGAAATTCCTATTATTTAGCCACTGAGTGTTTTTATAAGTGAGTTATTGAATCATTCTCTTAAACGATTCATTCATTCAGACACGCCTCTGTTGTGTTGCTTGAGCAGTGGTCTATTCAGGTATTTTCAGTGACCACATGGAGGTTCCATCTCTCCACTAACAAGAAGATTCCAGACAGTGAGTCATTCTCAAAAAGAGCTGAGATAGTTGGCAGTGATGCTTTGACAGGTGTGTGACATACATTTACCTTAACATACTGTTGAACAAAGGTGAATTCTGTGGCTTTGAGTCCAGCCACCTGGAGCAGTTCACAGGTGTCATGTAGCTCTCGTTGTCTCGCCAGCATGGAGGTTAGATGCTGTAGTGCATGGCATGAGCAATTCCACCTTGTCAAGCTGAGTACTGTCAGCTGGCACCATAGCTTGTCTTTGATTATGTGTGAAGCTTGGGCGCTCATACACCCTGGCATTACCCATAGCTGCTCTTGATATAGTTTTCAATGATTTTCATTTGGTCATGGCCTCCTAAACATCTCATTCGGTCGAGTTATTGTTATATCCCTCATGATGCGTGAAATGGCTCTTCTGCATTATTTAGACATTATTGAGGAGTCCCTCAGGGCTCAATCCCTGCATATCTCCTGTTCAATCTGTATTATTTTCCCACTAGGCCAAATAATAACAACAATGCGGATAAGCTTATTGGATATAAACCCAATAGACCTCTTAGATCATTAGCGGCAGACTTTTGACTATCAACATAAAATCTGCTTTGGAGCCTATTCTGGCAAAGAACCACCCATATAGTCAGGACTATGCTGTCTGACTGGTATGTAAAACTAAAAATCACACTTTTTGTCTTTAATTATTTAACAGCAGGTCCATCTGAAGTTGATGACATCACAATAATAGGCTGGCATTAAAAGAACTCATAATGACACCCAAATCTCTGATAAAGGTTGCACATTAGCAGAAAATATATGTACAGTAGGCCTTCAGAACCGCTGTACATCCGGAAGTAATATGTTCGGATTATTTCACAGACAACAACAGCTCTTCTCATACAATGCTGTTAGCTTTATAAATAGTGTTGTTATAAAAAAAAAAAAAAACTTGATTTAGAAAAAAAGTAATGCTAGTACCTCACTGTTGAGAAATAATGGGTCAGAATGTGAAAGAAGTCTTGTTTGAAAAATTTACAAAAAGTAAACTAAAAATAACATGATATTTATAAATATACAACACTAATGTTCAAAAATCTGGTATTGTTAAGTTTATCTATGTTTCTAAAAGTCTCACAAAGGCAGAATTTATTTAAAAAATAATATAGTTTAGTTTTGAAATTGTGAAATATTATTATTATTGCAAATTTAAAATAACCGTTTTCCTGTTTTAATATATTTGAAAACATATTTAATTCTTTTGATGGCTTCAGTCATTACTCCAGTCTTCAGTGTCACATGATACTTCAGAAATCATTCTAATGTGCTGTTTTGTTGCTCAATAATAATAATAATAATAGTAATAATATATATATATATATATATATATATATATATATATATATATATATATATATATATATATATATATATTTTTTTTTTTTTTTTTTACAATTATTATCAATGTTAAACGGAGTATCAGAAAGAAAGAAGTATAAATCTTTTGTAACATTCTACGTCTTCACTCTTTTTTGATCAATTTATTGCATCCTTGCCGAATAAAATAATTATTTTTTATTAAAAAATCTTACTGAACCCAAACTTTTGAACAGTACTGTATATATTTGAAGTATTACATTAGGTAATAGAGTTTAAATGGTTACATTTCAAATTTAATATGAATATCTGCAGTAAAAAATAAAAAACGATTTAGGACTGTCCTAATGTTAGCTCTAATAATCTCTACTATTCTGCAGATACAGAAATGCAAATCTGTTCTAAATAGCTCACTTATAATATTTGTACAGACATTCATATTTCAAAGCATGAAAAATGTCCATTGCATTAAAATGTTTATAATTATTGTTTTACTAGCATTTACTAGAAAAATAACGGATGTCTGTGAAATGATTCCATACTATCGGTCTCAATGACACTCTGTGTGGCCTAGCAGGTCATCATATGATGGGAAACGAGAGCAGAAAAAAGACTGAGGAGAGAGATGGACGCTGACAGACATGACACTGACAGGAAGCACTCGAGTGCTGTGGCAGGTCCTACAATTGATGGAACAGACATGTCAACTTGGGAACTTTAGAAATGATGTTGTCATCGTTTAGAGCAGCTAAATTGTGTACTAGAGTTACCTCAAACCTGCAGTTATTCCAGTGGCTGAATTTGAAGAAAGTGTTTAGTCTTAAACAGCAGTTTGGTGCTCAGTGTATGAGGTCATGACTGCAGATGTCTCATGTCCTGTCCTGTCCTGGGAGGTCTTCTGCAGATGGTGTTCACACTGAGGCTGCATGCTAAACTTATGCATCTCCACCGATGACGTGTTCACATTTGGCCCCCACATCATAACCAGTATGCTCTGCCATTATCGACAGACAGCAGGATGTCTTAATCTCCTGCTATGCAGTGAGTGCTGTCCCTGGCAGTGAGGAAGACCAGGCGGCCGCCCCTGGCAGCCCATCATAGCCCTGTTTTGGGCTTGGCTGTGTGTAAACCTCACACCCCTGGGCAGCACTGAACTTCTGACCCATGCTTGTCCTGGAGAGGTCTGTCAGTGCTGCCTTAATCCTTTAATCCCTTCACAAAGAATCATTCAAAACAAAAAAACACCCCAAACTACAACATAAAACCAACGCTTATCCTTAATACACCATCCTTAAAGTGACAAGTCTATCTATCTATCTATCTATCTATCTATCTATCTATCTATCTATCTATCTATCTATCTATCTATCTATCTATCTATCTATCTATCTATCTATCTATCTATCTATCTATCTATCTATCTATCTATCTATCTATCTATCTATCTATCTACCTACCTACCTACCTACCTACCTACCAGTCTGTCTATGTGTCTGTCTGTCTGTCTGTCTGTCTATGTGTCTGTCTGTCTGTCTGTCTATGTGTCTGTCTGTCTGTCTGTCTGTCTATGTGTCTGTCTGTCTGTCTGTCTATGTGTCTGTCTGTCTGTCTGTCTGTCTGTCTATGTGTCTGTCTGTCTGTCTATGTGTCTGTCTGTCATTTTATCTTTCTATCTTTCTGTTATTCTATCATTCAATTGTTCAATCATTCTATCATTCTATTTATTGTTGTTTTTTGTCGTTCTATCATTCAAATATCTATCTATCTATCTATCTATCTATCTATCTATCTATCTATCTATCTATCTATCTATCTATCTATCTATCTATCTATCTATCTATCTATCTATCTATCTATCTATCTATCTATCTATTTGTCTGTCTATCTATTTCTCTGTCTATCTATTTCTCTGTCTATCTATTTCTCTGTCATTTTATCTTTCTATCTTTCTGTTATTCTATCATTCAATTGTTAAATCATTCTATCATTCCATTTATTGTTGTTTTTGTCGTTCTATCTTTCAAATATCTATCTATCTATCTATCTATCTATCTATCTATCTATCTATCTATCTATCTATCTATCTATCTATCTATCTATCTATCTATCTATCTATCTATCTATCTATCTATCATTCAGTATAACTAGTGTTCTTTGTTTCTTTCTGTCTGTCTGTCTTTCTGACATTAAATATGATTATTGTTTTTTAATACTTAAAATGAGCTGCCATTACATGGGCGAATGTGTCAGAAGTGAGTGAACTTTTGTGTCAGAAGTGAGTTAAGTTTTCTGCCATATGTTCTTGTGTCTGTCCCCAGCTGACTGCATGTTTTGGCCACTGTGAGCTGAGAGATTTGAGAGGGGAACAGGACTCGTGCAAGTCATCAGCTAATCCCCTCTCACAAACACTTAAACACACACTGACGAGAAACCTGATGTCAGTGTTAACCGATTTTGTGGTGTTGGCTTTATTCTCACATACAGGAGACGGATGGGCAATAGAATGTAAGCGTCTATACAAACCAATTCCTGCATAATATCTGCTCAGCGTTTGTGTCCACATTGAGAAAATAGCTATTTTCATTTTTCATTGAAATGTGCCATGCGTATAGTGGAGAAAAAAGAGTGTTTTTCCTTTTCTCTCACTTTCTCTCTTACTGATGTCATATTTATTTAGTCATCTTTCAGAGGCTGGGAGGCAGAAAAAGAGATTATGGTTGTTCCTCCGAGGATTGCTCCTCCTGCCAAACTTTCTATCGTTGCTTTTGCTTCACTGCCAAAGCAAGCCACTGATTGGACTGTCAGAGATATTTTCATACATCTTAATTTGCAAATTAGACCATCTTCATTTGATGCCTGCAGCCATCAGCAAACAGATGTAGACTAATCTTTTAATCAACAATACGCACAAATTTTGTTGTATCCTTACAAATTCTAAACCAACATATTGAGATATAATGAATAACCTGTTTGTGAATCTATCAGCATTTTTAAATAAAAAATAATGTTTAATGCACTGTTGTAGACATATTTTGCGAACTGATGAAAAGTCATGCAACTCAAGAACAAATTTTTTTCTCACAATATTATCTTATATACTTTGTGACTATGAGTAGTGTCCATGATGTTAATAAGTAGTGTTTGCATTAAAGCATGAAAAAATGAATCTCTTTGTGAAGCGCTTGTTCTGTGCTTTATAAGACACGCTTCTTCTCAAGATTTCTTTGTTACAAAAGATTGCTTTACTAATATTAAATCATGTTTATGTAAAAAAAGAGAAACTGAATTAAAGGTAAACAGAGCTTTTTCTTATTTTTGCAGTCTAAATTCATGCACACAAACTTTGGAATATGCATCTTTACATGCCACATCCAATTTATAAAATATGCTGTGAACCCCAGCAGCCTTCAGTGTATGAAATTTTGCTGAAAAGAATTTCATATAGCCAGAAGCTCATTTGCTGTTATTCTATCCATTATTAGACTAATTTGCAATTATGACTCACTGAAAAATGTGCATACTTATTTAAATAGAAAGTGCTTTCTAGTTCCTCCTCCAGGCTGCTAAACCTATTCATGCTTTAATCACAGTGTATACATCAAAGTTGAAGTCACACATCCAAAGCGAGACATCATTTACATTTATTTTTTGTGTCCTCACAAAGAACAGTGTACTAAAGAAGTGTTTGATGTCCAAATTGAATATAAATCCCATTCTCTATAGATAATTGCTGGGGAAGATGAAGAAAGTTATTTAAACTTAGAGCATTAAAAGTGATTCAAATTTAAAATCCATCTGATGGAGACTAAGGATTCACAGACAAACGTGCTGACTTATGGGGCACAAAAAGTGTTGACTGAGGGCAGAAGTGTCACAGCTTAGCACTGATTCTTGTAGTTCCACTGGCTCCCAAAACAAAGACTTTAAGAGCTGATAAATGTGAGCTCAGGGGACATAGATGATTTAAATCTCCCTTCTTTCAGCTGTAATCTCTTTCAAGACTTTTGTCCTGACAAAGGTGTTCTGTCCTGACCCAATGAAGCTGATAATATCAAAACAACAGATCCCCTATATATGATGGTGGTAAAATAAAAAAAAAAAAAAAAAAAAAAAGGCATCACTCTCCTGTTCTTCATTTTGCCACTAATATATATAATGCATCATAGCAATGCATGTTAGTTGTGAATAAAAATTGCATACTAGTTGTACAAATAAAGAGCATATAGATCAAATATGAGTCATTCCATTTTGGTCCCTGCAGTGAAATACATTTACAAACGTATACATAGAAAGCATTTGCAAGTAAAGTGTCCTTTAATGTTTCAAATAATGTCTGTGAAAATAAAATGTCAAAATACAGGTGGAATAATGTCCCATCGTCATTCAATGTAATGGATATATTTATGTAAAAATGAAAAACAAAACAAACAACAAAAAACATACTTATTCTGACCAGTACTTATTAAAATAAATAAAAGAAAAAGTGATCATATATAAATTATATTATGTTTATTAATTAAAAACCTCATGGGTAAAACCTAGAAGGAAAATGTGTAAAGCCTAGAAAGAAAATGGCAAAGATTGGTAAAGATTTCATGTGAGTTAATTAGTTTTGGGGGTATGCTGTGGTATTTAAATAGAGTCTTTCAATGAAACGTAATGATTGTTGTTCTAAATACTGTATGCCTAACAAGATGTTTTGGTATATGAATGTAACAACGTTCATAGGTTGGGAAGAAGGAGGCGCGAACCAGCAAACATTTAAATAACACTTTAAAAACAAAATAAACGCAAAACAGCACAACAGCCCTTGCGGACGAACAAAACCTCATCTCTTGTCCAACATTGTTGACACTTCTCTTTTTATCCTTCCGGAGCTTTTCTGTTTGACTCGAGACCGGAAAAATCTTGTTCCAGTTCCCAGACACACTGCCACTCGACCCTCCACTAACTGGGTGAACTCTTTGGCGGTGGCACTGGATAGGCCTCGGTGGACGGCACTACACTCCTCTGCCGCCCAGTTAGCGGTGACACCTCCTCCAGATTCAGGCAGCCCCCCCTGCTCCTCCCCATCATGGCGGATGGCAGCAGGCTCTGTCCTCAGGTGAACGGCAGTGACTCATCCGCTCCCTCACGAAGGCAGCTGTCCCTCCACATCCCAGGCAGTCGGCAGCAAGCTCATCGTTTCCCCCGTCAACTCACTCCAGCCCACCGCCTCGAGTGTCCATGACGGCAGACTGCTCTGCCATGCTCGATGGCACCGCGGATTCACTACAGCAGTGAAGGATCTTTGGCAGCATGTCCCTCCTTCCTCCTGGGTTTAAGCACCAATGTAACAATGCTTGTAGTACAGGAAGAAGGAGGCGGGAACCGGCAAACATTTAAATAAAACTTTAATAACAAAATAAATACAAAACAGCAACCACAAACAGGACCAAAACACTACATAAAATCCAGGCCTGGTCATCTCTCGTCCAACACTGTTGACACTCCTCTTTTTATCCTTCCGGATCTCCTGTGTTGGACTCGAGACCAGTGGCGCACGTGTTGCGCAATCTTATTAGCTCCACCAGCCTCGCTCCGTTCCCACGGCTCTCGGACCCGCCCCTCTTGTCACAATGAACTTTTGTTGATCTCCTGATTTAGTGGATAAATCATGGTAAAACAAAAGTATGTTATTCATTATTATTATTATTTTGCTCATGGAAATGTGTCTAATGTGTTTAGTTTTTTTTTCTTTTTAAATGCAAGTTATATTTAAAGTTAAAATGTAATGCTGTATTATACTTTCATACTTTTAGTATTTTGATGGTTGAAAAGCCCTGCCTGTCTTTGAACCATCATGCATAATTTATATTTATTAAATTGTATTATTTTATATTACTTATATGACACCACATACCCTCTATATATTAAAAGTCATCTCTTTAAGTGTCCTCCTTTCAGAAATGGAAAACAAATATTTACTTGACCTCTGGATGAACTCTGGCATATTATGTAAAAAGTGTGTTGTTTGTTAATTTGAAATGCATGAGAACTGCTTTGGTTGTGCCATTGGCAGTAATCTGTCGCGTTTCCCTTAGCATGTGTTCAAAGGCTTCCGTCAGACTAGCCATGGGGTACTGTCTGAGACGCCTTTATATCTACTGATTTTTACGCTTTGGAGATGAAAGGTCTTCATTAGAGGAAAAACAAAATGATAAGTATAATTATAGAGACAGTCGCCCAACAGAAGAGGGGAATGGAAATGAGAATAAGGGCTGTTGATGGGGATTACACTGCAGTCTTAAACTCCGGAACATGGATGTAAGAAGACATAGGCATGAAATTTGTCTTCCGAAACAACTCTTTATGAATAATTAAATTTGATTATGTTTATGACCCACACATCAAGCTTATCTTGCTTATCTGTACCATGTGTTTATCTGGAAAACATTTAATTAGAGCCATATATTGTGTTTTGATTACCGTAATTGTCACACAAAGTGTTGTTTTAACTTACCTCAAAAGTATACTTTTTAGAAGCCTTTAAAAAAGTACTGTATATTTGTACCAAAAGTGTTACAATCTTCACTTCCTAAGCAATAATCTCAGTAGCTTCAAGGCTGGGGTCATAGAGAGTGCTGCCAAAATGCTGTTTCCCAGATTAAAAGCAAAAATATAATGGTTTAAATTAACACACTCTTTTAAGTGCTTCTAAATGGATGCCAGGCTTACCACAGCTTCGTTTCAGCTATGAATCATTTTAACATGCATCTGACCCAGTTGGGTAGCAGAAAGAAAATAGCATAATCCACCTCCCCCCTCATTATCTCAGGAGATAAGGTGTTATGCTCAAGGGGCTTTCTGCAGATATGCTTTCCCCCTCAATAACACCTTTCCAGTGTTTCAATTATGAACATGTCCACTCTTGATTGTCTAGTTAGAGGGGAAATATGATTTTCACATTATTGAGTGGTTTGGGCAGATCTATTGATTTTTTGCATTTTCATGAAGAGAACATTGTTGCAAAGGCATCCTGGGTTTTTGATGAGTTTTGTACCAACTTATGAGTTATATGCAATGCTTAGACATTCGTCCTTAATTAGCGCCATTTGTTTTTCACCTAAAAATGATGACTGAATAAAAAGATTAGCCTGCATGATTAAATTACCTCATATTCCCATTTTTCACCAAACGAGCACCAGTCATTCAGGTCACGCTCACAAAAATTATATTCCTCATTAAACAGCCCACTCATATTGTATTTATTACAAATATTGTGTCTTTTCTGTACTCTAACCTAAAACAAATATATTTTGTACAAAAACAAGTAGAGAACGCTTACTCACTTGCCCCCTTCAGATCGCACGTCATCTCCAGCCCTCCTATCGCTCTCAGAGAGGCTTCTGGGGAGCGGAAGTGATTAAGAACAGAGCGCTGCTCCAACTGCTATTCTGAGTCTTTCTATCAGTAATAACGGAAAAGACTAACACATAAAGAGTGCTCTCCAGATGGCAGCCATTCTTTGGATATTTAAAGTGGATTTGTGTTATTAAAGGGTGCTTTTGGCAGGTAAACCACTGAATGCTGTAAATTACTAGCAAATAAAATGAAGAATATCATTTTTCAGTGGGCATTCTGAATAGGAATGAGTGGAATTGTACAGTTCACTGAAGTTCACTGAAAGTTCAATGAATGGTGTGATGAGGGTGTCTTGATTATGCTATCATAATCAAAAAGTGTTTCTTGGTTCTCAAACGTGCATTCAATCAGAACACAATACTAAAATAAACCTTACAATTATTTTGCAATAACATAGCGAAATAGAGCCCCAATTCTTTTAATTGAATCAAAAACAGCACAACCAGTGTAGTCCAGTTCCTAAACAAAAGAATGGTTTAGTAGGTCAAAAACATCACACTCTACGCTAAAGCTATTTTTACAATTCATATGCGATTGTAACAATTACAATCTAATAAATATAATATATTATTTTATATAACAATATATTATAATCAATAACAACAATATAAAATAATGATGCCACCTTATATGGCTCATTCGGTGCCTATAGTAGATACTACTACCACCACTACTACAACTACTGTACTACTAATAATAACAATGCTCTATACAAAGGTAAAGATGCATTTGATCATCCAGAATTAAGTGGTACTCCTGATTTTTTTCTCATCTGGACAGATGTTATAACACTAAGCACAAAAAATTCTCGGTTACGTATGGTAACCCTTGTTCCCTGAAGGGGAACTGAGACGTTCCCTTTCACGGTTTCCTGGTCACTCTTGACGTCACATCGGTGATTGTTTACTACCTCCTGGGGTACTGTAGGTCACCTAGAACCTCCATGTCCCGTCCAGGGATCAGACATGGAGTTTACAAAAGTCTGGATGCGGGTGCCAAATGGTGCCTCGTCTCTGAGTCAGTAGATCCTTACTCAGAAGAATTGGCCAAGGAGGGGCTGTCGTGAGGAGCACTAGTTTGCGGAACCAGGTCTGAGTGGGCCAATACGGCACCACTAGCAAGACTTGCTCCTCGGCCTCCCGGACTTTACACAGTGTCTGTGCGAGAAGGCTCACTTGGGGAAAACGCATATTTGTGTAGGACCTGCGGCCAGCTGTGTGCCAGTGTGTCCGTGTTCCCTCGGTCAGGGAGTAGAACAGCTGGCAGTGAGAGGTCTCTGGAGAAGCAAACAGGTCAGCCTGAGTGGCTCTGAACCATCTCCAAATCAGCTGGACCATCAGGGGATGGTGTCGCCATTCTCCCGGTTGAGCAGGCCCAGAATGTGAACAGCACAAAGTGACCTCAGAACCTTTCGACTTCAAAGGAGGAGACAGGAGCGCAGACCACCTTGACGGTTGATGTACGCCACAGTTACTGTGTTGTCTGTGTAAACCACAGCATGCCTGAATATCTGATCTAGGGGACCCCTGCCAGGAGGATCTGAGTGTGGGGTAAGGGTTTGGCGACAGGCCGGTGTAACTTGGACCCGGTGAGTGCCTCGCTTCCACGCCCACCTCGGGACTTGGCCATGAAGCCAGTGCTGGAGTGGTCTCATATGTAACAGGCCGAGCGGTGTAAGTGCTGCTGCGGCTGCCATATGTCCCAGGAGGCTCTGAAAGAGTTTCAGTAGGACCGCTGTCCTGTCCTTAAATGTTTTCAAGCAGGCTAGCACTGACCGTGCAAGCAATGGGAACATGATGCATCCACAAAGGCCACCTCAGCGTGCTCGACGCCCAAACATGTGAGGCAGCGATCGTGACCATCACCCGGTGCCAGGTACAACCGCACCCAGAAACGCACAGGTGAAATGGCATCCTTACAAGGACGATCTTTCGTCTTTATAAAGACGCACCCATGGAGCTCTTTTAGAGGAAATTGCTCTTTTGGGAATGCTCTTTTATTGCTGAGGTGCACAGGGGAGATGACCGCTTGCAACACGACGGTGCAGCCTGAAGTGTGCAATCCACTCGACACTGGAACGACCGTCTCGCCAACACAAAAAGCTTCTGGGAGCATGCTGAACTCTTAGTTCACTGTAGACACAGCTGAGCAGAATGATACTGTGGTTTGACTCTGAATCAAAAAGGTGGTATGCACTGCTCCTGCTGCCCCTTCTTATACTCACACTGTGATCAGCCGCAGCTGGATGCAATAATTGCATGCCAATGTGCATTGGGTCGTTTAGTTTACACTCGAAGTAGATTGGTCTATTGAATCGATATCCCAATTTCGTCGGTCACCGACATGACATCGAGTGTGACTGACTGAAAGGGAACACATTGCATAAGCACATGCGCGCTTATCACAGAGACATTTGGAGCATTGAGGCTGAATTGAGATTGGGATCCAGCTGACGATTGGCCTAAGAGACTCCTCACACTGATCCACCAGGAGAATAATTAGTCGAGCAAAGAGAGTGTACAATTGACTGGAGCGAAATTATTTCATTAGCTGTATTGAACCCATTCATTGTCCCCGTAGACTACATCTGAACTGAGGAGACAGAAAGAGTCAGTGTGAGAGAAAATCAAGTTGCTAAGCTGTCTGTCCGACTGACTGGAATTTTAAGGCATTCAATCTAATTCCATACTGCCAGGTATCAAAAGGCATGGGCAATGGTACAGCCTGATTAATAATTCTCTCCCTGTCAGGAGTTGCAAAGTCTGTCCTTCAGAATCAGGGAAGCACAACCTGAAATGTTTGTTCAGCTTGAGTACAATGTAAAGAGGTGCTGGCTGTATTGTTGTTACTTATAAACATGATGCTTTTGCTTTAAAATGATAAGTTCACTGATTTTCAACCAACTTTGTGTTTGTTTCAATAGAAGTAGTTTATGTAAATGAACAATGAACACTTTCTCCATGTTACTGTATCTGCACCCAGATACCCCGTTTGTTTTGCAGCCAAGGTCTGCCGAATGATATAGTGGACTTTTGTACAATGCAAGGTTCTGCATTTTTATATTCTTGGCCACAGACAGTCTGGTTGACAAAGAAGCATCACCAAAATCAAAAGTACATAGGTGTTGAAGTTTTTGACAAAAGGAAATTCCACAGCCCTCTTTTTGATGACACTTTATTTTAAGGTGTCCTTGTTACAGTATAATGATACATTTAAGTACTGAGTAATATTAATTAACTACATGTATTTATATGGTTAGTGTTAAGATTAGGGTTTGGCTTACTTGCATATTATGGATAGTTTATTGTTATTATAATAGTGAGTACGTGTAATGTGTAACAAGCACAGTTTAAAATGTTAAATTTTTTCATGTTTCAAGTTTAATATAAAAGCCCATCCTGCCAGAAGTGAATTTGTCCTTTTAGGAGCAAATACTCTCGTTATCACTGAAAATTATCCTACATTTTAATATTATTATTTTATTTTATTTTTTTTATTAAATGTTATTGCAGAAAGTGGACCTCATTGCCAACAAGCAAACAACTTATGGAATTTATAATATTTGTAAGGACATTTATATACTGTATGTCAAGGGCAACATCATGCAATAAACATACCGTGATTTTTGTTTGTTACAAAAATTGTTCAGAAACATTACTCTGAATGCTTTAGATTTCAGTGATTTACAAAATATTATGAATCATATTTTTGTGAAAAATCGAATTCATTATGTGAGGGCAGCTCTTGCAAACAAGAATGTGATGTGCATCTTCTCGACTGCATTTTTTGAAAATATTTCAAAATGACTGCAAAGATATAGTGTAACCAGAAAATAAATAAACAAATAAATAAATAAATAAAGTCATACATTCATTATTATTTTAATGCAATACTTGCTATATATATATAAAAAAAAACAATATCTCTATAGAAAATAATAAATAAATAACTTAAAAACTGAATCTTGTCATGGAAAACAAATGAACAATCCCTCTATTGAAAATAAATAAATAAAATAATAAATAAATATATACATAATCATGTCATGAAAAAATAAATAAATCAATTAATCAGTTGATAAATAATGCATTTGTTGCACAAAAATCTTTAATGTTGTAGGCAGACCACAAGTATTTTGTTTTTCTAAAGGCCAAGATTAAACTTTAAATCAGAAAAGACAAGTACACACACACTATCAAAGAAACATCCAGCAAGCATTTCACTTCATTTGCACAAGGAGGGGCATCCATGCATTAAACAATAGCACTGTTCTTTGGAGCTGTACGGCTTCTGTTTTAAAGTTATTTGTATGGAACAGGCGGGGCATTGTTGATTTCCCCTCTCCTCCTTTCAACTTCTCTGTCAGTGTTTAACTGTCTGGACACTCAGTTGGGAAAACGGGTCTTAATTCTTATTCAGAGTGGAATGACAGCTTAGAAGTTCAGAAGGTATACTTTAGTGCTCCCAAGACAGCACTTTCTCAGGCTTAACTTTATTACAGAACATTTCAAGTATATCATTTCCCCCTTGCCAAACTCCACTGAGGTTCTAGGACTCCTCTCTTATGTCAAGGATCCCTACTCAACTGAAGATGACACACAATAATTCATATTCAGACATTTAAAGACAAAGGCATAAGGATTCTCTGCAATGCATTCTGAACAAACCACTGGAGCAATCTCTTTACTGCTTGACTATATCAATGGAAATCCAACCATTGAGCTATTCTTGTTTCTAGTTTCCCCACTTACATTAGTGTCAGAATTGCATGTGTAATAAACAATACAAACTATCCAAAAATAAATGTGAATGTCCTGCACAAATGGAATATGTAATTTTAGCCATTTATGCCTCTTCATATACACTACTCGCTTTGCTTGACAAATCTGTTATTTATTTTTTGGTTGTAATGACATCTTTGGATGCAACCCAAGCAGATTATTTCATTAGACAACAAAGTAAACTGATTTTACAAATGATATTTTTGTTAGAGTACTGCTGTTTTGTCTTTATTTAGTTTTGAACTAAGCATTTAAATATCTTCACTGTCATTTTGCAGTCATTGCAAGATGTAGCTGCTTTTATTGCCTAATGTATGGACATTAAAAAAAGGCCAACATTCTCTAGCGTAAACACATTTAATCTTATGACTAATAGATTCAAATCATACTACATTCGTTCTCTGCCAGTTTTCACACTCCTTTTTCCTTAACTGGCATTAGTCCATATTACCCACAGCTTTATCTTAATCCTCCTTTTCATTCTTTTGAGGCCCTTGGACCAAACTCAGACTCTGTCTGCTCTAGGGGCATTCATTGTGTGGATAGCCAAATGTTTTGACCCTCCTTTCTGTCTTTAAATGGATATGCAGGTAGGTCTGTGGTCAGGTCAGATGAAGTTTGGACCTTACAAATCATTATAATCCCTCTATGGAAACTGTCCAGGGGTGGAAAATAATCTTCTCTTCTAACCTTTTGGTTCATTCTAAACTAAAAAAAAGAAAAAGAAAAGACCAAACTGGTATGTCTGCTGAAATTTTTGCTTCCAATACGATCATTTCAAGTGTCTATATGGTTGCTTTTTTAGCTGAAATTTCAAGATAAAGTTCAGGTATTAAAAAAACTGTTCTGTTCTTACTTGCAGAATATAAATATGTATACATTAACAGTCAAAAGTTTTGAATAATTAATAATAAAAAGAAATGTTTCACGAACAGCAAAATCAGCATAGTAGAATGATTTCAGATGAACCATGTGATCCTGGAGTAATGATGCAAAACAAAAAATGCTTTGTCATCACAGAAATACATTAATTTTTAAATATATTAACACAGAAAGGATTTGTTTTCAATTATGATAATATTTCACAATATTACTGCTTTTACTGTATATTTTTGTGTATGATATTTTATATTAATATATAATATTAAATAATTAAATCTAAATATATTGTGTGTGTATACAACTGCTCAAATTTTTAGGATTGGTAAGACTGTTCTCTGTGCTAATATATTTTTACAAAGTAATTTATTCATGTGTTGGCAAACTTGCATTTTCATCAGCCATTATTTACTCCAGTTTTCAATGTCACATGATACTTCAGAAACCATTCTAATATGCTGTTTTGCACATTAAATTTGCTTATTTGCTTAATCTTTGTTGAAAGTGTGATAACAAACAGATAACCTGTTTGATCAGTGTTTTCTCTACTTCCTGTTGGCCTTCTGTAGCTATTTTTTTCTAGAATCTTTATCTTACTATCACTGTCTTTTTTTTTTTAAGTTGTAAAATATATCTTAATTCACACCATATTTCTGATATTATCGATCAATCTTATCAGATTAACTTTGATCGTTCACTTTTCCGTGAGTGCAGTACACCTGCAAAGCATTAGCACTCGTTAGCTTGTCATTAGCGTTTTCTTTTCTCCTCTCCTCTCTCTCGCTCCAGTTTTTCACAAGTTCATCAAACAACCGCAGTAAGAATATTTCATCAAGCACGGTGAGTGATGGCTTCACCTGCTATCGTTATTTGCACCTCTTGCCACATGTGCAGTTTATCTATCTCTGTCGCTGATGAGGGATTCACATGTGATAAATGCAGGGAAATAGTTAGGCTGACAGAGAAGATTTCAGAATTAGAGACACGCATCCAAACTTTAATTGAGGACAGTAAGAATGTTAGGGCTCTAGATACGGCTTTGGATGCGTCTAGCTCAGGGATTCCTGTACATTGTTCGGTTCCGGAAACAGAGCCCCTGCAGCAGGGCAACTGGGTGACGGTGAGGCAGCCGTGGGTCAAAACACCGCTCTTCTGTTCCGATCAAAACATGAAACCAGAACATGTTAAGCCTTTTCTTAATAGGCATGATCTAGAAAAGGTGATTCATGCTTTTATTAGTTCGAGGTTGGATTATTGTAATGCTCTCTATGTAGGTTTAAGTCAAGGCTCTATTGCACGACTTCAACTTGTGCAAAATGCTGCCGCTCGGTTTTTAACAAATACACCTAAGCGTGTACACATTACTCCTGTCCTCTATTCCTTACACTGGCTTCCAGTACAGTTTAGAATAGATTTTAAGATTTTGTTGTTCGTTTTTAAGGCCCTAAATGGCCGAGCACCGGAGTACATAAGTGAGATTTTAACCCTGCGTGAGCACAGCCGGTCGTTACGGTCTTCAAATCAACTGGTTTTAGAAGTCCCAAGGTCAAAGTACAAGCGTTGGGGTGATCAGGCGTTTGCAGTTGCTGCCCCAAGACTTTGGAACAAGTTACCCCCTGATATCCGTACAACTGCAGATGAAACTCTTTTTAGGTCTAAACTTAAAACCCACCTGTTTAGGATGGCTTTTAATACATAGTAGTGGTGACACAATTTCCCTCTTGCTGTTTTCTTTTTTGTTATATGTATTTATTGTATGATATGATGTTTATTGTATTCTATGATGTGAAGCACTTTGGATACCTGACAGTTGTTGTAAAGCGCTATACAAATAAATGTTGATTGATTGATTGATGAAACCGGTTCTCCCCACTCAGTGATTCAACACTGAGAAACCTGATGAAAGTGCTCTAGTTATTAGTGATTCTAATGTACGGAACGTGAATATAGAGACACCAGCCACCATAGTCAAATGTTTACCGGGAGCCAGAGTGCCTGACATCTTGGCAAATTTGTAAAACTGCATTTTTCCATCTCAAAAATATATCTAAATTACGGCCTATGCTCTCAATGTCAAATGCAGAAATGTTAATCCATGCATTTATGACTTCAAGGTTAGATTATTGTAATGCTTTATTGGGTGGACTACAGCTAGTCCAAAATGCTGCAGCAAGAGTTCATACTAGAACCAGGAAGTATTACCATATTAGCCCGGTCCTGTTAACACTGCACTGGCTCCCTATCAAACATCGTATAGATTTTAAAATATTGCTTATTACTTATAAAGCCCTGAATGGTTTAGCACCTCAGTATTTGAATGAGCTCCTTTTACATTATACTCCTCTACTTCCGCTACGTTATCAAAACTCAGGCAATTTGATAATACCTAGAATATCAAAATCAACTGCGGGCGGCAGATCCTTTTCCTATTTGGCGCCTAAACTCTGGAATAACCTACCTGACATTGCTCGGGAGGCAGACAGACTCTTGCAGTTTAAATCTAGATTAAGGACCCATCTCTTTAACCTGGCATACACATAACATACTAATATGCTTTTAATATCCAAATCCGTTTTTTTTAGGCTGCATTAATAAGGTAAACCGGAACCAGAAACACTTCACATAACACCCGATGTACTTCATTAGATCATCATTAGAAGAATGGCATCTACGCTAATATTTGTCTGTTTCTCTCTTGTTCCGAGGTCACCGTGGCCACCAGATCCAGTCTGTGTCCAGATCAGAGGGTCACTGCAGTCACCTGGATCATGTATGTATCCAGACTAGATGGTGGATCAGCACCTAGAAAGGACCTCTACTGCCCTGAAAGACAGCGGAGACCAGGACAACTAGAGCCCCAGATACAGATCCCCTGGAAAGACCTTGTCTCAGAGGAGCACCAGGACAAGACCACAGGAAACAGATCATTCTTCTGCACAATCTGACTTTGCTGCAGCCTGGAATTGAACTGCTTGTTTAGGCTGGTCAGAGGAGAACTGGCCCCCCAACTGAGCCTGGTTTCTCCCAAGGTTTTTTCCTCCATTCTGTCACCGATGGAGTTTCGGTTCCTTGCCGCTGTCGCCTCTGGCTTGCTTAGTTGGGGTCACTTCATCTACAGCGATATCATTGACTTGATTGCAAATAAATGCACAGACCGTGTTTAAACTGAACAGAGATGACATAACTGAATTCAATGATGAACTGCCTTAACTATCATTTTGCATTATTGACACACTGTTTTCCAAATGAATGTTGTTCAGTGCTTTGACGCAATGTATTTTGTTTAATGCACTATATAAATAAAGGTGATTGATTGATTGATTGATACATTTTTGCAGGATGTTTTGTTGACAAAAATTATAGTTTTTATTTGTAATAGAAATTTGATAAATGTATTTACTGCAACTTTAAATCATTCTAATGCATCCTTGATTAATAAAATGATATATTTTCAATTTATCTTACTAAACCCAAATGTTTGTATTTTAGTGTACTTTATATTGTACATATTGTCATTGAATAAGACCATATGTGTTGAATCAGCACATAAATATTAAGACATAAATACCACTAATGGGCTGCCAGTCTGCAGTGATTTAAACCATGACCCCAAGGTGAACAGTGCCTCACCCAGTAGCTAAATACACGGAGTTGGTTGATCATCAGATGGCCTACGGGTCTGCCTATAGGCCAGGCTGCCTGCCTGAGTCCCCTCACTGTCACTCAGCATCCCTCTGCAGGCTGATGGGAACACACTATCACCAGCTGACACACACCCATCGGATTGACGCAGATCATTCTGATTAAAGATGATTTTCACTTCCAGATCTTGACTTAAACATAGTCTGGCACTTAAGTGAAGTATGTCATTTTTTTCCCCTAAGTTTAAATACCTTCTATTCTTGTATAATAATGTGTGGAGACAACTTTAAGTAAGCCATTCATAGGTTGAGTTGAAAAGTGTAAATGCTGCAGCTCTCTTTTTGCTTGTGCAGTCAACTTTTGGCTTAGAGAAAACTTTCTTTATAACTTAGAATTTACTGATCACATAGCATTGATTTCAAATCACACCATCTCGAGCGGGGAACGAATGGCCAGTCAATCATACAGTATATACTGTAATGTAATATTTTAGATGTTAGAAATATGTGTACGGTACTGTTCAAAAGTTTAGATTCAGTATAATGGCAAAGCTGAATTCTCCTTACTCCAGGTCGCATGATCCTTCAGAAATTATTTGAATATGCTTGAGATGGTGCTTAATAAATATTTATCAATGTTTAAAAAAAGTTGTTGCTTAATATTTTTGTGAAAACATTGATGCATTTATAATATATATATATATATATATATATATATATATATATATATATATATATATATATATATTTTTTTTTTTGTAATATTACAAATTTCACTTTTGATTGATTCAATGCTTCCTAAAAACATATTACTGACATTTGATGTTGATTATATTCATATTACATACTGTATACAACTCAGGTTATTGGCTCAAAACAATCTGGCTTCTAAACGACCCCCAAAATGGCATTTGTCTG
The DNA here is from genome assembly GCF_003368295.1 of Carassius auratus. Taxonomy (NCBI): domain Eukaryota; kingdom Metazoa; phylum Chordata; class Actinopteri; order Cypriniformes; family Cyprinidae; genus Carassius; species Carassius auratus. The sequence goes on from NC_039262.1 coordinate 12,684,572, forward strand.
AGTGACATGCCCAGCGAACTGCTTTTAAGATGAATAGGAATAGTAAAAAAAACATCTTCATGTATTTTAGACTTTCTACATAAAAAATAAATACAACATATTTCTCCCCAAATTATAATTCAGAACACGACTTCTTGGATAAAATGTCCTTTTTATGTATAAAAAGCACCTCAAAAGACTAAACCTCATTTCAAATCAGTGAAGGGACCTGATACAGATAATAGCCCTCTTGTGCTCCTTTTGTTGTGAAATGGGAACATTCTTCACAATCAGACATAAAACAGTCCCAGAGGGGCAATTATTTGGAACACTGAGCATGCAAATGCTCGGCAGGACATACCTGCCTTACAGAAATCCTACTGCTATTACCGGGGTAGATTTAGACTAATATCCTGTACCGCTACTTCACCTGCCACCGCTTTGAACAAATGTCAAATTAGTCAGTCAGTCAGGACATTTTTTTCTTTTGCAGCACTGATATGGAAAGTGAGACCATTATGCACTGAGGATGTAGAACTTCCATGTTGTTCAGAGTGAGAGTGAGTTTCCACAGTGACCTGCTCCATTTATACACATGACTGCATAAGGATACATGCTGTTATTTACAAATTTATACATTGTGAGGCCTGGGGTGTCTCTTTGGCTGAGGTTGAAGCATGTCATGGTTTAGCAGTTTAACTAGTAGAAATCTTCTTGTTCCTTCTCAAATGAGTTAGCCGGTGTGCTCTAGGCTAACTATCACATGGCCTGCAAAAACAGCTGTTGAAACATGAAAAAGCACTAATCAGAATTACTACTTCATCTGCTCACTAATTTCCCAGCGACAGTGGAGTGGGAATTTTTCAACTGTCTACCTTATTATATCTTTACTCTGAATCCGACACACAGTTTGTTCTCTTTCTAAGCTTGAGAGAGGGTGGCGTGTACCCGCAACGTGTTCCCATGTTCAATAGAGACATCAACTTTCTCTCTTTCACCTTACATCCTCATTCTTTACTCCCTCACCCACCATCCCCCCATCTTTTTGTTGCATTTTCTTGTGAAGTTTGCACACTTTAAAGCTTGTGGATTGACAGGGACGCAGACTAAAAGCTCCCATTCATCTAGCGGGTGGAATTAGGTTGCCGTCTCTCTCAAGCACTACTTCAGAAAGCAGCTCTCATCTCTTTAAATATCTGGCCTCTGCATGACATCCTGGAAAGAGAGAGAAAGAGAACTAAAACTTCCTGCTAGGAGAAGCTGGTAAAAGGGGAAAAAAGTAAGTGTGAGGGAGAGTCATATCGGTGCAAATTGCAATGATATTCCCCGTTTGCAAATTTGTAAATGGGTGATGAATGTCAACAGGGATTCTTCTTTTGAGAGGCTGTTATGTGTGGGAATGTGAAGGAAGAGGTACAAAAAGAAAAAAAAATGAGCAAGGGAGAGACACAGAGTGACAGATGCATACCGGAGGGGGAATAGATTTGGAGGGGAATGATAATGAATTTCATTGCTTAACTGTTCCATTAAGGGACAGTTTACCCAAAAATGACAATTGTCATCAAATACAGGTATTATTACCTGTAATAATATTACCTGTGTTATTTAATGTGGCTCAAGATGGCGCTGAGTATGGCCGCCATGTTGTAAGTTCCGATCTAAGCTGGCAGCTTTTTGTTGGTTTTGTATGTAATTTGGATGTTTCTTGTTCTGGATATTGTCTCCCTAATTGTTTACAACAGACAAACACATGCAAACCAGACTTTAAATTCCTCAACACTGACCTGACAACACTTCAGAGCCCTTTGTTTTGGCCACCCGACCGCAACGTCGAAAATAGAGCCAGAGGAGAGGGAAGAGAGCCAGCGTCCTCTTCAGATTAAGACAGCTTGCAGACGGACTACCATTTCCAAGTATGCTACTGGCTAACTCCAGTCCCTGGACAATACACTCTGAACTGAGAGAGCAGATTTCTTTCCAGCGTGAGATCAAGGACTGCTTCATCATTTTTACTTGCAGAAACCTGGATTTCTCGAGAGGTACCAGACCTTGCCATCGAACTCACAGGATTCTCTATGCATTGCGTGGATAGAATACCAGATCTCTCAGGTAAAAGTAAAGGAGGAGGTGTATGCTTCATGATCAACAACTCATGGTGTGACCGGAAGAACATACACCCTGTACAATCTCTTTGTTCTTCTGTCCTGGAATACGCTTCTGTGCCAGCCGTTTTGGTTACTGAGGGAAATCACTGCGGTCATCATTACAGCTGTTTACATCCCCCCTCAGGCGGACACAGATGCAGCACTCAAGGAACTGGGATTTTATGCAAACAGGAAACAGTGCACCCTGACACTGTACTTATAATAACCGGGGATTCTAACAAAGCCAATCTTAGGAGGGTTGCGACAAAATTCTTCCAGCAAATATCATGCAACACACGTGGAAATTGGATTCTGGAACACTGTTACTCACCCTTCCAGAATGCTTGCAAGTCCATCCCCCACCCACCTATAGGCAAATCAGATCACTCTTCTGTTCTGCTCCTGCCTGCTTACAGGCAGAATTTGAAAAGGGAAACAACTGCCCTCAAGACAATTCAGCTTTGGTCGGACCAATCTGATTCTATGTTACAGGACTGTTTTGATTACGTCGACTGAGATATGTTTTGGGCTGCATCCAATGACAACATCAATGTTTACACAGACAATGTTATATGCTTCATAAGGAAGTGCATAGAAGACATTGTACTGACAAAAACAACCAGGACCTACCCAAATTAGAAACTGTGGATTAACGCTGATGTTTGCATGGCTCTCAACGCTCAAACTTCTATCTTTAATTTCGGTAATGCGGATGATTATAAGAAAGCCAGCTATGCCCTCCCATCAAGACCGCAAAATGCCAGTACAAAAATAATACTGAAGCACAATTCACCACTTACAACTGAAGAGACATGTGGCAAGGACTCCACAACATTATGGACTACAAGGTTCGCAAACTGCGTGACAGGCTCAACGTATTCTTTGCTCACCTTCGAAGTCAGTGGCTCCTGCCCCACACAGAGCGCTCCCACAGCCGAGACTGCTGAGGATCTTCCACTCTCCATGTAGCGGATGTTACCCAATCGCTCCCGTGCATGATTTTCTGCAAAACTGCAGGTCCAGATGGCATTCCTGGTTGAGTCCTTAAAACATTCCCTCACCAACTAGCTCGAGTCTTCACAGACATTTTTTACCTTTCCCTGTCTGCTGTCCCCCATTGTTTTAAAACATCCACCATTGTGCCAATAAAAAAGACACTCAAAGCTTCTTGATTGAATGTCTGGCACCCTGTTGCTCTGACTCCAATCATCAGTAAGTGCTATGAGAAGCTTATCAGAGATCACATCTGCTATCTGCTACCTGCATCACTCGACCCACTGCAGTGTCCCACTGCAATAACCGCTCCACAGATGATGCAATTGCCTTTCCCATCTAGACAACAGGAAAACATATGTGAGAATGTTGTTTGTTGACTACAGCTCAGCGTTTAATACCATAGTGCCCTCTAAGCTTGTGGTAAAACTCCAGGCTCTGGGTCTGAACAGTTCTCTGTGCAGCTGGATCGTGGACTTCTTGACTGCCAGAAGGCAGGTGGTCAGATTTGGCAGCAACATCTCCCCGCTGATCCTCAACACTTGAGCCCCACAGGGCTGCATTCTCAGTCCTCTCCTGTACTCCCTGTGCACACGACTGTGTAGCCACACATAACTCCAACATCATCATCAAATTTGCGGATGACACAATGGTGGTAGGCCTGATCACCAACAATGATGAATCAGCTTAGAGAGAAGAGGTGCACACCCTAAATAACTGGTGCCACAAAAACAACCTTTCTCTGAACATCAAGAAGACAGAGGAGCTGCTGGTGGATTTCAGGAGATGGACCAGTGAACACTCCCCCATCACAGTCGACGGGATGGCAGTGGAGTGGGTCTGCAGCTTCAAGTTCCTCAGCATTTATATCACAGAGGACCTTACCTGGATTACTCACACACAGTCAGTAGTGAGGAAGGCCCACCAATGTCTCTTCTTCCTCAGGCTATTAAAGAAATTTGGTCTGAGCCTAAAAATCCTCAGTCAGTTAGTCAGTTCAGACAGTTGAGATCATCTTGACTGGCTGCATCACCGCCTGGTATGAAAACATACACAGACAAAACCAAATTAAATCCTGTGGCTCGTGACGATACATTGATGTTTAAAGACACAAAACGATCGATCTGTGCAAGAAACTGAACAGTATATACATTGTTTTTTTGTTTTTTTTTACCTCTGATGCACTGCAATGGCTGAACTGTCTGAACTTTATAAGCGCCTTGTCAAAACACTTTTTAACAGTGAGAGGCAGGCAAAAAGATGGGATAGGCCAAGAGTGATAATTAAACAAATCTGATCCAGCTAATGTAATCATTCAGGCTTATTTGAAAACTACATGGTATGTGTGTTGGAGCAGGGCTAGAGCTGCGGCCCTCCATGAACTTTTTTGAAACCCCTGGGACAGGCCTATAAATCTCAAACCAGTTGTTTTTAATTAAAGGAATCAGTTATTAAGAATAAAAAAGAAAAGAAAATTGGTCTCAACAAAATTTCAATATTCAATGCAGAGGAAACACAGAAACTTCATCGGAAGTGGGATTTTGATGTATTTACCCACTGTTTAATGCAGGACATGAATGCATTTAACCTGCTGTTACAAATGCAGAAATTATGTTTTGATGTATAAGACATAAAATGTTAAATAGTCTTTTGAAATAAATGAAAACTGTGCTATGGTGGCTGTATTTGGAATTATTTTTGTTGAGGAAATAGAGCAAAAACAGGCAAAATGGTGTCTAAAATGCAAGTCTCTTAATGAACTTCTTTTTTATTGAACCGTGGTAAAAAAAAAAAAATTGTATGTAATCATGCTGATTTTTAAAGGAAAAAATGGCACTCTTCATGTGATATTGATTTACTATATGAAATTATATAAATATATATTTTCTGCCCATATATCTTACATTTTGTGATCATTCTAAATGCATTTTAACAGATTAAATCACGCATTGAAAGAACATACTCTAAATGCATGCACACTAATCTAATCTACTAGACTTCACGGCACTGTAGGAGTTTTGTTTGCTTATCCGTCTGTATCTTTCTTGTTATTTTAGCACCAGTTTGTTCTCCTGCCCATTATTTACTTAAAGGGGGGGTGAAATGCTATTTCATGCATACTGAGTTTTTTACACTGTTAAAGAGTTGGATTCCCATGCTAAACATGGACAAAGTTTCAAAAATTAAGTTGTACGTTTGAAGGAGTATTTCTGTTCCAAAAATACTCCTTCAGGTTTGTCACAAGTTTCGGAAAGTTTTTTTCGAGTATGGCTCTGTGTGACGTTAGATGGAGCGGAATTTCCTTATATGGGTCCTAAGGCACGTCTGCCGGAAGAGCGCGCGCTCCCGTATAGCAGAGCAATGAGAGGCTGTGCACAGACAATCACTGATCAGAGCGAGAGCGTCGCGAAATGTCACAAAAGGAGTGTGTTTTTGGTTGCCAGGGCAAGACAACCCTGCACAGATTACCAAAGAAAAAACAGCATTAAGGGACCAGTGGATGGAGTTTATTTTTACAGAGCATCAATGGAGTTGTGCAAGTGTTTGTGTTTGTTCCCTGCATTTCTAAAACGCTTGTTTTACAAACAAAGCCCAGTTTGACGACGGATTTGCATATCGTTTATTTCTTAAGGATAATGCAATCCCAACGAAAAAGGGTCATGATTGTGTGCTGGAACCGCGGGCGGTGAGTAAAACTGCTTCAAATATCTCTGCCTCCTTGTTAGTGCGTCTGCCTCCTTGTTAGTGCGTCCGCCTCCCATCGGAGACCCGGGTTCGAGCCCCGCTCGGAGCGAGTCCTTGCTGCTGCTGCTCTCGTTCAGTTTCAGCCTTCACAGCTGTCACAGCTTTCAAAAGCTCTCAACGCAACTGGCGCTCGTGATTCTTTAGCTCCGCCCACACGTCACACCTCCAGGCGCTCGTGTTTTTCCGGTAAAAATCGGTAAAGACTATCTTTCTCTTATGAATATAATAAAACTAAAGACTTTTTGGAGTTATGAAGGATGCAGTACTACTCTATAGGTACTCAAGATTAACATGATATTGAGTGAAAACGAGCATTTCACCCCCCCTTTAAGTAGTTTCCAGGGAGCGATTTATATATATATATATATATATATATATTATATATATATATATATATTTTTTTTACTCAGTAATAAATGTGTTTTTAAATGTAGCGAAGTGCAATACTTCAAACAAAATATACTTAAGTAAAATTTATACTTTTAAGCACTGTTGGGAACGTTACTTTAAAAAAGTATTTAGTTATAGTTACTCACTACATGTTCCAAAAAGTAACTGAGTTAGTAACAATTACTCTATAATAAAAGTAACTCGTTACCAGGGAAAGTAACTATTTGCATTACTGTAAAAAAAAAAAAAGTTTCTATATGTCAGATAATTTGTATTTTTTTTTTTTTTTTTTGCAGTTTTCACAAGTCAGTTGAAATGAGTAGAACAGACGTTTGTACATAACTTTCAATATTTACTGCACGTCAACAGACAGCAAGAGTTTTATCCTGCACTTCAAGTATTATATTTGTAAGAAAAGTGTTTTTGGCCACTATCTTTGTAGATGCGTGTCACACATTACATGTACACATTACATGCACGTTCCTGCCTTTGACCCCAATGAATTTGAAGTAGTGCTTAATAAGCACTGCTTATATCTCCACCTTGAAAATGCCAACTTTTCATCGGATTGCTCCTGACTCGCCATTTCTGCTGCTGCTGCGAATCTCTGTGTTTATTAAATCAATGCATAGTAACACACCGCATTTAACGTTCAGTAACATTAACGGCTTTGTAACAACGGGACAAGTAATTAGTTAGATTACCCTGTTACTGAAAAAATAACGTCGTTACCTAACGCCGTTCTTTTAAACGCCGTTATTCCAAACACTTTAGCATACTTTGAGTACATCACTAGTTTACATCTATGTTTGTAGTTTGTACTGCAATTATACTAAAAGTGAACTTATATGTATACTGATAGTTTACTAATTAAATACTTTGTATATGTTGAAGTATAGTCTCAGTTAACTATGAGTCTAGTAGTTTTATACCGCAAGTATACTAATACGTTTTCTTTAAGTGAATCATACTTTAAGTATAATACTATGTCCCTATTTAGGTTTTAATGTGTACATATTTTGTTTCATGAATATCTGAACATACAAAACATCCAAATAAAGAACAAAGAAATCTGCTTGAAACAAAAACGTTTTATTCTAGCTTCATGCATTCTTTTTTAAACACTTTATTGTGTTTTATCAAAAATAAAGAAATAACATTTTGAATAAAAAGCTGAAAAAAGACTATGAACTGGATTCAGAATGATAATCAAATGTAGATGGAGTCGATCAACACCCCAAAGCTTGACTGTTATTATTACCTCTTCATCGGTCATTTTATTGATGCTGTTTCATGTCAGATGATCGTGTTACATGTGTTAGTATCCGGTGTTCCTTTTTTGTTCTTCACTTGTGTTTTTTTTTTGGAAATTTTGTGCAGAAGATGTGTACTAGCACCCTCTACAGTGTAACAATGAAAACATAGATTCTAGGAGTGTAGCCTTAAATATATTTAGAATTTTTGTAAGTATAAGTATACCTAAATGTCATTTTAAGTATATTTATGAGGAGTACATAAAGCCCATTTCTGAGAAGTACATAAAAATTAAACTATAAGCATACTTTCCTATTTTAAGTTTAAAAGAACTAAAACTAATGGCACACTTGAATAAACTTATTTTTCTTAAAGGTACTCAATTACAGTAACACGAGAAAATGTAATTCGTTACTTTCCACCTCAGCTTGTACCCAAGAATTTCACCATTGTTACACTTGTGTACACGATGTATGACAATAAATAGATTTGATTTGATTACCTTATTAGTTGTGCATTATGCTTTTAAATCACTAAAACTGACTCATGAGAGCCATTTGTTCTCTGTCATCTCACTGGATGGTTGGATTTGTTTTGGCAAATAAGCTCTATTGTAGTATGTTCTGTTCACATTGGTGGAAAAATATGCTTTAAGAACCATTAAAGGAACTGAACCTCATTCGGTTCAGGTTTTTTAGTCGAGCTACATGGTTTAGCTCAATAGTGAGGACTTAAATGCATTCTTGGATTCCCACCATTTCGGTAAGCATTTGAGGCAGGTGTCCTATTGGCTCTGTTCAAACCCATGGGAAGGCGTTCATAGATATTACACAGTCATTTGAAGACGCAGTGAGATATATCTTCTCTGCCATTTTCTTTCTGGCATGCTTAAGTTTGGCACTAGACAAAATACAACTTTCTGGTTGCCAGTCCATTGGGCTTCTCTGTAGTACACACACACACACACACACACACACACACACACACAGGCGCTCACACTACAGTGTTCGCACGCCTTGGCCAGTTACCAGTCAGTAGCCCCTTGGTTGCACATCCCCAGGGCCAAGGACAGCAGAGCGGACAGCTGTCTCACAGTTTCATATCTTTTATGAAGTTTCCTCTACAAAATCAATTGAGTAAACATTAAAACACTGATACTTGGCGAGTGCAATTATCTATTTGTTACAGCTGTACAGCTGGGTGGGTCTCAAACCGGAAGTGAGTCAAAACTTAGAGAAAAACCCATTTTTAGATGAAAATTCATTAGATTTATAATTTCTTTATAAACAAACATAGCTTAAAGTTTTTTTTTACTTGCTTTTATAATCTTTATGTAAAATAAAAGGAAAAATGCTTTGTTTGAATCAGTAATACAACATGGTTTGACTTTTTTTAAACATTCACAGAAATGTCAAAAAGTGGAGAAAATTTATGACATAGTTTCCTAATCTCCAAAAAAAAAAATATATATATATATATATATATATATTTTCATACTTTTCTTGAGAAGTTCATCATCATTCAGATTTTTCTCCTTTTTCACACTGAAAGTAAAACAGACATTATCAAGCAAGCTAACATAAAACTACATAGCCTACTGTTTAGGCATCTCTATTTAATTTGTCGTCTACATTTTGTGTTAGCATTGCATTAGCTTGTCAGCTAACCAGTTGTGCTGCATGCAAAACTAGGAACTTTTTAGCAGGTATTATTCATACCTCGGTATTTAATTTTAGTAACTGTGCACCTGCCCTTGGTGCAACATATGCATTGTATCCAAGTGAGAAATGGTAGTCTAAGTTTGGCATGGGGAAGTGTTATTGCAAAAGGGGGGGGGGGGGGGGAGTGGAATTTCTCCATAGAGATTAAAGATGAAGCCCAATGAGCCTGAAGACAATCAGGGTGTTGTGGCGGATGTGCTTTTATACCACGAGCTGCAATTGCAGCAGCAATTACCAAGGCCTGATTACAGGACTAATTGGACACAACAGGGTAATTGTTACCACTAAAGCGTTGTTGGAGTGAATGACAGTAATTGTAACAGTGTTAGGTAGCTGCAGAGTTTAAAGTTGAGATAAGAGTTCAGAGAAGTGTTTGTCTATATATGTGAGTTTGTGTTCGCAAACTTTTATAAGGATACAGAGTGAGTTGTCAGTTGTCATGGATGGTTACAAATGTTGAGATGTGAAATTTTTGATGTCTAGTTCACAATTCACTGGCCTTTGAAAATCTGTTGATTGTCTGCTGTTTGATGAGTCCACTCAATCATGACAGACTTCGAAACCTCAGAAACTGTCACACACACACATAGTAAAAGCTGACAGCCTGTAGTAGTTTGCTTCTGTCAGACTTTGACTGTGGGCCCTCAGGTAAAAACAAGTTCATTTGATTTTATCATCTGGATACATCTCCATATATATATATATATATTACAGTATATCAGTCATGCAGCTGATACAGCATTGGGTCACAGAGGAAAAATGACTTCTAGAGCAAGCGCAATGGACAGAAGTTAGATATTTTCCATATACATAGCATTTGCTTCCGTATACACTTTCACAAACTGAATGTCTCTGTAGAATAATGTTGTGCAGGAACTTACAGATTCATTTTGATGCTAGTTCCATTGAACTTTTTCTACCATAGCCCTAGTTTTCTGACCAGCAGTGAGGACACTGACCCACATCTGTTTTTTTTTTTTTTAAGGAAGGAAAAAGGATCTCTCAGGACAAATGAACAACCTAGTTAATTCTTTCTTCCTCTGTCTGATGGCAGCTTGAGTTTTCAACTCACGTTATGTACACAGACACACATTTTTTTTTTTAAGCATTTAAATTGAATGCTCATTGGACAGTCAATGAGGACTGGAGCTTCACAGAGCTTGAAATCTCAGAAGCACCATGAAAGAAAGTCGTTTTCCAATTTAGTTTTTTAAGTAAATGAGTTGAACTTGACACTGGGAGGAGCCTGATTTTGAATGAACTATTTTGTAAAATGAATCATCTGATTTATTGAAGCACTTTTATCATACTTCTTTGATACAATGATATTACACTCCAATGTGATTGAATCTGAAATACATTTATTTCTTACTAAAAATACATTTCAATATTTATGTACTTAATAAAAATACCCTGCAAATGTACTTTTAGTACTTATCTGGTATATTGTACTTAAATTGGAAATGTTGTACTTAATGCACTTTAAATGTGCAGAAGTAGAGCTAAAGTAGTGCTATCTTGGCCAGGACCCTCACATTTTTAATCTCAGTGAGGTTCTCTTCTGGTTGAAATAACGGCAAAATAAACAAAAAGTCCAAATAAATATATTCTTAAGTGTATTTGATTGTACTAAAGTTGAAACTATTGAGAACTATACTTTATGTACACTTGAAATATCTTGCATTTAGGACTGATATTATTCAAAGATCATACAATTTTCATCTGATAACACATTTTAAGATTAATATTAAAACATTTGCATTGTGCAATAATTTTCCAATTTTCAATTTCAAATCACTTTGACTTTATTGTCCCCAATGGGGAAATTTGTCTTGGACCCTGGAGCCCGCGTACACATACACTGATAAGTATTACATTTGGAAAAAATCAAATGTAATTTGTATTTAAATACATTTAAGACGAGTATTTTTGTATTTTCAAAATACTCAAAATACTTTGAGCCAGTCAACCTCTTTATCAGGGTGCTGTTTTCATGCATCAACTAGTTCAGACCAGACACGCCCCCCCCAACCCCAACATTCATCCACGTGACCGGCAGCTGTACAACTCAGCCTTGGATCGGCAACTTTTCTGGAATAAAGAGAGGATGTGCTACTTGTTGATTAAAGTAGCTAGTGAAATGTGTTTGAATCATTAACCTTACTGCATGTTAGGGATGGGTGATATCATATGATAATATCGTAGATTCGTAGCGATGGTATAAATTGTGAATCGATGGAACTTTTTCTAAATCTTTTACATAGGACTTTCTGCTTTCTCTTTAGCTTTGTGCAGTTGAAGCCTTGTTTATACTTTCGCAATTTGCATGGCTCTACGCCATGAACCTGCTTACTGCATGCGCTCCTCAGTAAACCTACAAGGCTTTTATTCTTGACGTGCTCTCCGTATAATTCTGTGAAACGACAGAGGCTGACTCTGAGTAATTGTTCTCCAAACCATGAAAAAGCAGCGATGAGAGGAAGTAGTTTGCCGAATAATTTGTCAAACATCTCCTATACTGTCTATGTCAAGCACTCTTCTCATGAGAAGTTTGTGAATAAATGCATTTCTTCACATGTAAACTGATTAGGTTGTGGGTCATTAAAAAAATTAATACAATAAAATATATTTATTTTAAATGAAAAATCTAATGAAGTACTCCAAATAAGGTTTAAAGATAATTGTTATGTCAGCCTTAGTTTTATATGTCTCAATCAATGTATCAGTACGTATATTAATAGATTTGAACTATACTTAGTACGAAATGAATGTATTTTAAATATACTTATTAACTAGGGCTACCACAGATTTTGGTGTGTCAGCCATTCCAAGTACAGTCACATTTTGGCACACACTACCTAGTGAACCTTTGTTTTTCGAGTACTCAAATCAATCGGCCTGCACGTGGATAGTGAGCCGGAGCAGAAAATTAACAAGAAAAGTATACCTTCGGCTGAAGCCGTTTTCCTCATGAAGACCACAATCTGGATGATTTTAGGTTCCTTGTGGGCCACAGGCCACAGGCAAAATCATGCAAGCAGTCACAGAAAGGTCTGGTTTTCCTGATATGTCTTCAGGTTATGTCACTTTGTTACCTGGGTCCTTCAGATGTCTCGATGCAGATGTGACTTGAATGAAATTGGGGTATCAGCACTCTGAGACAGTTAAAAAGGCGATTCATTTCTCAGATGTAATCTGTTTCTCCAGGATCAAAGACTCAGGCAGGGCCCTGCTTCTCAGGCTCATGAGGGTGTTTTTGAGCCTGCTCTGTAGCTTAGAGAGAGATTACACTGGATTTAGCACTGATCTCCCACTCTCCCTATGCAAAACAACAAAACTCTGGCAGGTCCAGGGGTTGGGGTGGGGGGTGCGTGCCCTATTGTGGCTGGCTTATGGCAGGTATGTAAGACCCCGGGACCCAATATAACAAGCTTTTGGGGCTCAGCTTTCAGGGCACTTTTCTTCTGACCAGTCAATGGGATGTGTGTGATATCCAGCTTGCATTCTTGCTTCGTTTCTTAATCCTCACAGTAACAATAGGAACTGAAATCAGGAAATACATTCCTCTTTCCTTTCAGTCTAAAGGGAGATTTGTAATTGTGGATTTGCCCATAATTACAAGGGTGAATAGTAACGATGAAAGACTTTGTAGTTAGAGCATCATCTGCTGTGCCTCTATTATCAAGGGAGAAAACTTTTCGCTTATATCTTAACTGATTCCAGCTAATTTAGGTACTGAATTGCAAATAAAACCTTAGTGTAGGGGTCAGTGGAGGTGCCTGGTATGAGTAATGCCTCTGTTGAGAATAACTGGATGGAATCTGTGCTCTTAATTCAGAGAAACAAGAAACTCCTATTGCACATGATACTTTAGACTCTAAAGGTCAGCTATCCAGGGACTTAGTTGGCTTTGGGCAATTAGTCATGTTTATTACTCTGAAAGACAATGGGATCTCCCTAAAGAATTTGGCGAAATGGGTTTGGAGTGTTCATCATGAGATTTATTATTTGATTTCGCCTGGTTCTCCAGTTTTTGCCACTCAGGTAGACATTTATCTTCATAAGTATTTCCTTAGTTGGCACTTTTCTTTTGTTTTATTTACAGCTGATACACTTTATTTATGTTGACACAGGGCAGTTTTGAAAAACAGCAAAGAGGCTGTGGTATAGCAAGTCTTAAGTTAAAATATATTAAGCATATTATAGGATGCTCTCAGTGAACGGAGACAAACAAATGATCATATAAAATTAACATTCTGGCTAATTCTGATTTGATATTGTGGCGTTGTAGAGAACAATAGTACAAAGCATTGTGGGATTGTATGGGTGTTAATTATTCAAAACTTTCCATTCACTGATGATATATTTTAAAGCCACAGTAGGTAACTTTTTTAAAAATATATTTTTTACATATTTGTTAAACCTGTCATTATGTCCTGAGAGTAGAATGTGAGACAGATAATCTGTGTAAAAATCACGCTCCTCTGGCTCCTCCCAGTGCTCCTATTGCCATTTGCAGAAAATACATCGCTCCCGGTTAAAAAATAACCAATCAGAGCTGCGGTCCATAACTTTGTTTGTGTTCAAAATGTAGAAAATTTATATAATAAGCGAGTACACCATGAATCCATTTTCCAAACCGTGTTTTTAGCTTGTCCTGAATCACTAGGGTGCACCTATAATAAGTGTTTATATTTGGACTATTTTAGATTGCTTCGGGGATACCGCGGCGGAGTAACCCAGTACCTTTGTGATTCTTCATAGACATAAACAGAGAGAAGTAGTTCCGGCTACGATGTTCTTCCGCAAGACGCAAGCAGTTCTGTTTATTAACCGCTAGAGCGTCAAAAGTTACCTACCGCAGCTTTAATGCCTTGTATCAGCCAAATGCACAAGCAAAAAAAGGTCAACTCTAGATATCTACAGATATGTGCACCTGATTATTTTACTGTTAATTGTTTGGAATTAAATGCAAAACCTACCTTGCAAATACATCTGGAAAAAAAACAACACCACAATTCACTCAATGTGATGACATCCCATAATAGACCACAACGAGTTATTACTTTGGCCAAAGGACAGATTGAGTACACAAAAAAGGTAATGAAAGTGCAATTTGATATAATCTGAGATGAATGGTTTTAATGAAGAGTTTCATTTAGTTTGTCTTTGTAAATAAAGCTGATTTTGTGTTGCTGCTAGTATGTTGGTTGTGTGGAATTGTAGTGAGTGTCTCTGAGCTTCTGATTAGCAATGAAATCCGTTACTGATAACACACAGTGGAACAACAATATGGAGGCATCCCAAGTATGAAGAATCAATTATTATGAATCTTGTTTCTAGATTGAGTTTTTTAAAAATGGATCTGTTTCTCGTGCCCCTTGCTGTTGAAATATTGATCATAGTAATGCAAGTGCCAGTTTGTGTCTAATTAATTCTATTGATTGGCTCAGAGCATCATGGGTATTTTGACCGGCAGACAAAGTACTGTACTTAAGATTTTTAAGGAATAAAGAGCGTCATATTCTTTATATGAATCAAAATAAATTGAAGAAACACAAGCATAAGTGGATCTGAACGCTCAAATATTGTTGCTTCAAAATATGACTATGCGTCTTTGATGTCCTGCTTGCATATTCTGCACTCCCTTCCTAAGTCTAATTAGTGAAACGAACATAACATTTGTGTAGAAATACATCTGGGATATCAAAGTATGGGTACTGTGTCCCATAAACTCAGATTTGCAAGTGTGTGTTTGTGTGCTGCATGTCTCTTGAGTCAACTGTTTGTCACTTTTGAGCGAGAAAATAACAAATTGTGAAAATATAATGTTATTTTTGATGCAGAAAAACAGCGGTCTGCTAAAGTGTCATGTCTACTGTAGCTTAAAACTTTAAATACTTATTAAAAAGTTTTTGAGCGATCTAGATGACAGATTCACAATGTTGGTTTTTGGTTTTTGCAATCATAATTAGGCAAAATAATGTAATTTAGCTTGATTTCTTAATGACACACAAAAGTGAGACTCAAAAGTTTTGAACAGTGATCAAGGATCGTTTCTGCCACTAAATAATTAAAAAAAGTGTAATTGCAATTTTTATTGCACAGTTCTTTTTACCTTGGAATTGCACACAACTTTTTCCTTTTTTACTTTTTCTTGAAATTGTGAGATATAAACTCACAATTGCAAGAAATAAAGTCCAATTACCAATTCTGACTTTTGAATGCAAATGTAACTCGTGCAATTGTTAATTTATATCATGCAAATCTGAGAGAAAAAAAATAATTGCAAGTTTATTTCAGAAATATTTGACTTTTTTTTCTTAGAGAATCTTTTCAAAAAGGATTCTTATGGCATCAATTTGAGTGACAGCAAGACGAATGTCAAAGATAAGAACCTGCTTTACCTTTTCCTAATCATTGTGACTGTTTTCCTAATGGAGACATTTAAGATGGCATTCCCAAAGGCAGAACCTGCGTTAGTTTATGCATTGGGCCTGCTGATAACATTATCAAAGCATGCTATGGAATAAACAACTACATTAATGCTGCTGACACATAAAACACAAGACTGAGGATGATTAGGTGTAAACGAAAGCATGATAAGGCTCCTTTTATTTTGTCTGATGATTGAGCTGTGATATGCACATTTATGGAACGTAACAATTATTGGCCAATCAGACCGAGTTGATGAGATAAAGTGATTTCATTGTTGTTTCCATAAATCAAGCAGACTAATTAGGCTCTTTGGTTACAGACTGACACGTATAGCTTTTAAATTTGCCGGAGAATAAAACATTACCAAACCAGCAGGACGCCAGCAGTGCGTGAAGTCAGCCGTCCAATTGAAACAGGCTTTGATTTGCAAGTTGTCATGCTGACTTTGTAGGAAAGCTCTAAAGCATCACAGCATCACAATTAAAAAGCATCTGCTCTTGCAACAACAAAGGCTGTCAAAGCTCCCACAACAAACTGTGATTCGCTCATTAATCACTTGTACAGGATGTTCACATTTGTTTTTTGTGATCAGACTTTTGATGAAAATTATTATTTTTTTATTTGTAGACATAAAGTGGTCAGATCATAATTGTTTTTTATGTTTCATTTTATCATTCAATATTGCCATGAGATGCACTTATAAAATTAGTGAGATACACTGAAAAAATAAATTTTACACCATCTTTCTGGCTTTTAGAGATTTTTATTCTATTATACTGTGGGTTTAATATATATATATATATATATATATATATATATATATATATATATATATATATATATATATATATATATATATATATATATATATATATATATATATATATATATATATATATTTATTATTTTCTACTCTATCCTCTGCAATCTGTTAGACGTTTATAAATGGATGAAGTCGCACAGAATTTATAATGATTTTGCTACAAGTAAACTAATTTTTATAAGTACTACTATTCCACTTTCTTTTTATTAGGCTGCCTCACCGTGATTGGGCAGGCCAAGTTTCTTATCACCCAAAGAGAAAGTGTGAACAATTATGTGTTGACTTTAGAAAAAGCTGCATTATTTTAGAATGAGCCATTTTGCAGCTTGAAAAATGGAAATCTGGAAGTTATTGTTTGATTTATTGAACACTTCAAGCTTCTTTATTTCATAAGATATGACCCTTTCAAGCGCCCCTACATTAAGTTTGTCGCATTCATTTAGCTATATTTTACATAATTATATTTCACTGTTCTTGCCCCACATGTACTTTATTATTGGAAATAAAAGTTGTGTTTAGCCATTCCAACTCAAATTTGTTCTCCTTATCCATTACACAGCGTGATAAGTTATGGTTGTTACATATGCATGAAACCGGGTGATTTTTATTGAATGTGAAAAGCCTTTTGTCAGTCCTGCTGGTGTAATTTAGCCGCAGTAGAAAAACCATCCTTCGCCGGTCTCTTGGTGATCTCTGCCTCTAAAACCCTGAATAGATGAGACACAAACTACACTTTTTCATGGAGCTGGCAGAGATGATCCAGGTGTTTATTTTAGGGTGAATAATTTATGTAACATTTGTCAATGGGAAAGGAAGGAAGCTCCCAGCATGCATCTCTCTCTCCTGCAGAGCTATTCCTGCGCCCTGATCTGACTAAAACACAGCTGGGTAATAATAACTGCTCTTTCATAACTATGCTTCACACACACACACTTTCATTTGTGGTGCACGGGGAATCTCCGTAGGCATAATGGTTTTTGTTTTGTACAAACCTTAACCTACCCCTTACAGAAAACTACTGGGAGTTTTTGAATTTCATGAAACACCATTTTGTATGTTTATTTTTAAGGATTTTTTTAGAAAGTGTCCTCATTAACCATGTTTACATTGTAGTAGCCATGTCATTATACACATTTATGACCTCACAAACCATACACAAACAAACACACACACACACACTCACATATTGGATATATGTTTGTTCAGCAAAATTTTGAGGCACAATCTGAAACTAAACAAAACAAAACAAAAAAAGTTTAATAGAGTGAAATCTGCTAAAGATAATAGATAAAAGATAAAGATAAAGACTTCATTTCTTTACACACTGATTTATATCCAATAGCAATTCATATTGAAATAGTGTCCAAACACTGATATGCCTTCAAAAAATACATTCCAAAAATATAGTTGCAATGTCTACATAAATATACAAACTATATATATATATATATATATATATATATATATATATATATATATATATATATATATATATATATATATATAATGAATAACACACAAACTAATATTTAATAAAAAAAATTACAATCTTAAAATATGCAATTAATAAATATACAATAAAATATACAATACATAAGAAACATTTATTTCTATTTTATTTTAGAGAAATAGGCTAGTAGTTTCTTGACATCAGTGGCAAATATGAATGTTCTCCTAATTAAGTGATGAAACATGAGGTCTAGTCAAATAAAGTTGTGTGTGGTATCAGTCATTCTTTAATTCTCTTTATTTTTTACACACACACACACACACACACACACACGCACGCACGCACGCACGCACGCACGCACGCATGCACGCACGCACGCACACACACACACACACACACACACACACACACACACACACACACACACACACACACTCCTTTGTGAACAAATGAGTGTCAGGGTGCTTCTGAGTCCAGAATGGAGTTGTGGCTCAGCTGGGAATTTGTTTTATTTTCTTAGTAATCTACAGGTCTGATGAAATGTATTACATAAAAAATTGTCTTTGGCACATATTCAGCGCTCGTGCTATAGCTTTGAGCACAGTGCCAGCAGTATAGAAGGCAGAATTTGATGAAAGGTTTAACTGGCTTTACTGAATTCACAACCCTCTTTGCACAGTGCTAAATCTCCTCTATTCAGCCCTGACACATATCTTTCATTATAGTCAGATTCAGACTTCAGACAAATATCTGTTTGCTTTGCATCAGCTGAGGAATAATGCAATGTTTACTGTAGGATTGGGGGATTTCGTTCACTTTTTCATCCTTCAAACCAATGTAACATAGGCATGACTGATGTTCAGACACTTGTTAAGCTACACAAAATTGTGGTTATTCAGAAGCACATTATATGAGGAGTTACTGTCAGCTTTACCTGCATTAGTTTATTTGGGTGTATACTTGTTTAGCATCTGTTTATGTGCATAACTCAACCCTCCTCCTTTTCTTGTGTTTGCATACAATGAGTTAAACTTATAGCAAGAAAAGGTTACATGCTGATAGATGACTAACATGCCTTTAAAATAAGCTTCAAGGAGTCTCTTAAACTTTTTTATTTATTTATGCATGAATACCCGTGATTACTAATGCGATCGTGTTGCAAAGTGAGATCAGTCTTAAAAATAATGTTTTTGTAAGTATGTTTTGTAAATCTTATTTGGAAAGGAGTTTCTTATTCTCACTAATTAATTCGATCATGCGAATTACAACAAAATGCTATAAAATTATACAATAAAAATACAGTAAAAGTTTAATATTGTGGAATATTATTACAATATCCAAATAACTGATTCTTTATAATATTTTAAATTTAATTTATTCCTGTGACTGTAACGCTGAATTTTGTGTGCAACATTGGAACTATTATACATTTTTCTTTTCAGGATTTTTTGAGGAATAGGAAATTCAACTATAAAACGTCTATAACATTTGAATTGTCTTTACTGCTACTTTTTATTTTGTTTTGAATCAATTTAGGCATTCTTTCTGAATAAAAGAGTTAATTAATGCTTCCAAAATAATCACGCATGGTGGTATGCAACGTGACATCCTAAAGATCTGTCCACCGAAGGGTTAATATCAGTGTGAATATCTGCATGAATCATCCTCTACAACACGACAGCTGTTGTAGCACAGACGTTTACTGACGTTTGACAGAGAGTTCAGTTTCATCTTCAGCTTATGCGGTCCGACTCTTATTATCCTTAATCTCAACCACAACTGCCGCTGTCACTCTTGAGGAATCCGAACCGTGAGAGTGAAACGAGAAGAGACTGTCAGTGCGTGCGAGAGCGCGTGTGTGGAAGGACATTGCTTTGTTTGCTAAAACAGCGAGTCATATAATGCATCGGTCCCGTGTGTAGAGTTTGGTGTTTTGTCATCGTGGGGTGTCAAAGGTCAAATCTGTCTGTAATACATTGCATTCGTCTCCCTCGTCACGTCATGGGGAAGTTCAGCTGAGAGACGCTGAGATAGACAGCGAAAGCATTTACATCAGCAACAGACTGTGCATTTAAGGACATTAATCTTTCTCAAGTCTTGAGTTCCTGTTGATGCCTCAGGGCGACTCTTGTCATCGCCGGTGAGTTGTCAAAAGTGCAACTCTCTCTTGTTTCTCGGTTAAAGTGGGTGAGGTTGGTTTTCAATGCACCATGGAAGTTGAAGGAGTGAAAACACTCTCAATTTAGACGTCAGTGGAGTTGTGACAGTTTGAAAACGGATCTTGATGAATTAAAAAGGAGCATATAATAATTTATGTTATGAACAACAAAGCTTAAAGAAACGTTTTAGGGAGCAAGAGATAATATACTTATGCTTTTCTTTAGTGCCACATTTTAAACCAGTAATGCTGACACCATCATGAACATACGTAGTCTTTAATACAATATGGACAATGTGGACTTATGGAAGTTAATTTCAATCGTGAAAAAAAAGTCATTGTGAACTTTTATTAAACAATTCAGAATGGCAATATTTAAAGTAAGAATTAGGATATATAAACAGAATTTTGAATATATGTGTATATGTATATATATATATATATATATATATATATATATATATATGTGTATATATGTATATATATATATATATGAAGAGTTCAGATGCAAAAGTCATCTAAAATTAGGATTTATTTTTTTATTTTTTAATACTTTTTTTTTACAGTGTTCTTGTAGCTCAATTGGTAGAGCACTGCCTTATGAAGCGCAAGGTTGGGGGTTTGATTCCCCGGGAACACATGATAGGTAAAAATCGATAGCCTGAATGCACTGTAAGTTGCTTTGGATAAAAGTGTCTGATAAATTTAAATTTACTTTTTTGAGTTTACATCTCAGAATTATTTTTTTTTCTTCACCACAAAATAAAATAAAATAAAATATTTTTTCCCCTAACATCTCAGAGTTTATTTTTCAGAATTACAACTTTTAATCTCAGGAGTGCAAGAAATAAACTGGCAATTCTGAAAAACTTCAGAATTGTGAGTTTATGTCTCATAATTTTGATTTTATGTCTTGCATTTCTGAGAAAAAAATAAATAAATCCTAGAATTGTGAGATACTGTATGGATTCACAATTGCGACAAGTTAAAATGTACAATTTTAACAACATGTAATGTATACTAAAATATTCCTTCATCACCTTTTAAACATAAAACTGCTCTGAAAATGTGTTTGCCTGTTTTGAGTTTTTAGTGAAAATAATTGTGAGATTAAAAAGTTGCAATTTCCCTTTTTCATTTTTTTTTTTTTTTATCCCCTGGCAGAAACAGGCTTCCATAGACTTAAGTTTTTTTTTTTTTTTCAAGGTCCTCGTCCTCACCAAGGACACCCTAGTTTATACCCATCCACTTTCCTGTCCAGCAAAGTGCCAGTTTTACTCAATGAATACTGCTAATGCTAATCAGAGAGTACATCTCACAAGGTAATCTTCCATACTAAATATTCATAACGTCGCCGAGAGGCTTATTGTACTTAGAACATTGATTTGGGTTTGCACAGTTCCACACAATTTAACCAAAGACCTGATTGGAATGTCAAAATACTCCTTCTCCATTACCGAAGTCTTGCCTTACCCAAGCAGAACTGATTTGAGCCTCCTGACTGATTGTATTGTTTGTGGTAAACATGCTCTGCTCCTCCATGTGCTTCAAATTGTATTTTTGGTCAATGAGGATATTTGCCTTTTTATGCTCACTAGGTAATCTCATTGTAATTTGGAGGGGATAATTCTGATCTATATTGCATATTACAAATTAAAATATATGTACAATGTTCACGCAACAATATTTAATGTCCTATACTACAATATTCCAGTATCACCGCTGCTCTGAAAATGGGTTGGTCTATGAAGGAAGTAGAAAATAACATTTTAAATCAATCAGTCAAATCACTTAAAACATATACTCTATTGTATAAAGCTAGATATTAAAAACTGGACAAACTGTTTTCACATGGACATTACATTTGTAACATAGCTAAAGGGCAACATATTTTAATATTTTGCATGAAACACAGTATATGAGCCATATTTCTACTCTTATTGTGTATGTGGGTACAGTCAATTTGAAATTTATCATGCAAGTAAAAAAAATATATTACTACGGTAAAAAATAATATTATGTAGTTTTAATCCCTTGAGGGTACTGTAATATTGCAAGTTAATATTTCTGTGTTTTTTTTTTCAACAGTGGTGTCTGGTGAACAGTTTAAATACCATTAGTGAGACCAATACTGAGACTATTTGGAAGTCAGTTGCAGGAATTCCAACGGAGATGAAATGATGATGCAATTTCAACAACACAAATGCAATGCTGTATGTTGCTAAAAAGATTGGAAAACTGTATACATGCCGGCTAGTCAAAATTGTTAGATACTCATTTAAGAAGAAAAAAACATTGCATGATAAAAGATCTACTGTAATGTGTAGTTTTAAGGGAGATCTGTCAGAAAGTGTGGGACATTAAGTGGCAATAAGAGTGACCAGAACTCACTCTTATTGAACCATGAATTAAAAATGAATGGCTTAGCCTTGTTGCTGCATGCTATCAGTGTAAATTTGACTTTTACTTGCTAATACAGTACTTTATCATCAGCTCCATTCTTTAAAAATGTTGTAGATTTAGTTGATTAGTTTAAATTAATTATAGTTTAGTTACTAGCGTTGTATATTTAAGATCAAGGTAACATGTCACTTTGGATCAAGTTTGTGTTGACATCATATGGAGCCAGTTTAATTTATTTACAGTATATGTGACCCTGGACCACAAAAACATAAGTCATAAGTCACATGGGTATATTTATATCAGTAGTAAACAATACATTTTATGTGTCAAAATTATTAATAATTGAATGCCAAAAATCTTTAGGATATTAAGTAAAGTTTATGTTCCATGAAGATATTTTGTAAATTTCCTACCATAAATGTATCAAAACTTAATTTTTGATTAGTAATATGCACTGCTAAGAACGCCATTTCGATAAATTTAAAGGCTATTTTCTTTATATTTTTATTTTTTTGCACCCTCAAAATCCAGATTTTCAAATAGTTGTATCTCAGGCAAATATTGTTATAACAAATCATACATCAATGGAAAACTTATTTATTCATATTTCAGATGTATAAATCTATGACATAATTGTCATAATAATTGTCATTATGTACAATATAATGGCAATATATACAAGCTTTAAATAGACTTACAGCATATAATTTTCCATATATGAAATAAGATTTTTTTTTTTTGGGCCACACATCAATTATGTCATCAGCATTTCTAAACCACAGGACAGTTGCCAGCCTGGATGTGATGAGAAAGGTCAGCTGATCCCCTTCCTGCCAGTCTATAACCTGTCCTGCTGTGAAATCATCATCACCTATTTGTGACAATTAGTCCAACCATAAAGTTTTATAGAGAAAAGTAATTAAAAATAGATAACGTGAAATTAACCTTTTTACATTAATGCTCGCATAAAGTAAAAAAAATAAATAAAAAATAAATTCAACAGAAGATGAGACAGTAGCTTCTTAGACATTTTTAATAAACCCTTTGCTGAAAAAAGATTTTTTTTCCCTTCATATAAAATGCAGGCTTTTCATCGCACCTAAACATTTAGTTTGATCTGGACTGTGGACTATGCTTTGATCTTGGAGATTTCTGAATGTTTTGATTGTAAAATAAATTGGAATGGCATTTATTTTGGTTTGTTAGAAGGTCAAATAAATATTTTATCTTTGGCTATGCAGATTTGTCGATTTAATGATGAACAACAACAGCGATAACCACGGGATACTTTCAACAATTGAGATGATCGTAAAGGTCAGCTAACGCCCCACCTACCAGCCTATAATCAGCACTGCTGTGCTGTCATCTCAACTTCAACCAGAAAATATCTGATTTTTATTTTATTTTATTTTATTTTATTTTATTTTATTTTATTTTATTTATTTTATTTTATTTACCCATGATATTACTTTGTGAGATACAGGTTTGCTTGTATTTTAAACTGAAGCTCAGCACAGATATGAATATTGTGATTCATTTTGTACAGTTGTCCAGAGTTTGAGACAGATAGGATTCAGTTACAAAAGCTCAGATGGTTTGTTGATCAACATAAATAGAAATAAGGTGTTTAACGATTGGAATCAATCAGAAAGCGTTTCATTAAACTGTTGTATTTTACTTGCATTTAGAAGGTGGAATGCTGTTTTAAATGAGTATCAAATATTTTGATTGTCTATTTCTGTTACACATGACAATATAGCTCATGAGATATTTCCTAATTTCCCCTTGCTTAAATCCAAAAACATTGGAGAGGTTAATTCTTTGCATGCTAAAAATTTCTTATCAACAAGTAATGTTTCAGTCAGTCAGTCAACATGGAAGGAGCAAAAAAAAAAAACAAAAAAACAAACACCATACAGTGCAAACCTCAATCTTGTTTAATTTAGAGCATTGATCAGGCAATTAGTTTTCTTGTTACAGATAATGAGGAAATAATGTAGATATAATTGTGCCCACTATGTCTTGTTTCAAATCAATACACGTCACTGGCATAGATCAGTCACCACTTCCTGAGGCGAACTTGATTACATGACTACACAGTTTTGTGTTTGAAATAATGACCTGAATATTGCAATGTGAACTGAAATGATTGTCAGTACCATTTGCAAAGTTTCATGCATTTTGGCCACAGCAACTTAATAACATCAAGCTCTGTTTTATAGCACAGCACTTTTTGCTGTGTTAGATTGCAGATCGTTAGAACAGCTGAAACTGGATTTCCTTTTAGGAAAATGTGAAACTTTTGTACTGTCATGCATCACTTGTATTGTTTTATCAATATTTGTTGTCCTCATGATGACCAACACAATGTACACATAAACAAATCTCTTGTTTCAGACCCAGCCCTCATTGCTTCTCCAGCAGATGTTTCAACTTACATCTCCAAACAGTTGATCCAACAGGCCTTCAAATGCATGATGGAAAACAAATGCACAGCTTCACCACACTGTCCAGCTTCACGATTGATTTTAATGGAAGAAAACTCGACTGGCAGGCCTGCAGTGACCCTGGAAGAACTCCTCACCATGATAACTAACTAGTTCAGTGAGAGTAGTCATCTGTTAGTTATATTGATGAATCTTTCCCGATTATGCTGTGTTGTCAGAAGCATTTAATTCAAGGGATGCCACACTCATCTACCTGTTTGCTCAGGACTTTTCCAAAGCTTGCTGATAATACTGACTATAGTAATGAACAGTAGTGACAGTAATAATATTATTATTTTTCACATTATAATTTGACATTATATAGTTTGAGTCTGGCTTGCAACACCTTGCCCCATTATTTCCTGCCTTCTCTCCACTATTGAATTAAAAAGAAAACACAAAATTGTTTATCAGCCATTCCTTCTGTATGATCAGTTGAATGATCTTTATTGCAGATTAAAACAGTGTAACATCTTTCAAACTCAGCTCAAGTTTTAATAGGTTTCCTGAGGGTTTTTAGGTGGTGTATTTCTAAAAAACCTGCTCCACACACAAGGGGTCATAGTTTTTCCATCTTCTTTGTGAACTATAGGTTATACTGTATGCACATAGAGGCATGTGTGAGTGAGTTTCTCTGCATAGACCGACAGTTTTCTTTATTTCGCTAACACACTCTGTTACTCTATATCTCTCTTTTTTCTCTCTAATATCTTAAGCTTTTGTACTTATTTACTTCATGATTAATGTACATATAGTCGACTATTCATTACTACAGAATACAGAGTTAATCAGGATGTGTAGAAGTACATAAAAATGCTTAAAACTTTATTTATTTAATTTAATATATTAGATTTAATATTTAAAAAAGAATGAATAATTACAAATAAATAATTAAAATATGCTTAATATGTTTAAACTGAAAATTATTTAATAAATGCATATTAATGAATAATATATGCTTAAATATTAATTTGTATTTTTTATGATTTCAGTGTGTGAGAAGAAAAAGGGCAACAGATTATTACAGAACACAGAGTCATCAGGATGCTTGTCACCCTAAAGGGGTTTATTTGGTATTAATAAGTACATAAATATAGAACGTTATTTATATACAGTATTTAGTTACAATGATTTTATAAATAAAAATAAGTACATAAATAATATATTATTGACCAATTATATTGAAAATAATTCTAATATATACAAATAAGTATGCATAAAAATATATGGTTAAATTATTAATTTGTCAGTTAATTTTTTGTTTTTTATATGAATATGTGAAGAAGCTGAAGATACATTGTCACAGAATACAGGATGTGTATAACCTTAAGGCATTTATTAAGTATTAAAATTATTTTAACGTGAAAATCAAAAAATCTATAAATCAATCAATAGATGATTTTGTTGAAATTATTTTAATATGTGAAAACAAATAGACTAGAGTTTGATGTGAAACTGATGTGAACTGCAGTTTGATGTGAGACGAGAAGCTAGCATAGTGTTTAAAGATTGGTTGGCAGGGTCTGATATTTAGTCAATCTCACAACTGACCAATCAGAATCAGCTGTTCGGTGTGCAGTTAACAGAAAATCATGTCCAGATGTACCTCTTTCTGTTTGTTCTCAGGTTAAGCTAGTTTCTGCCCTTCAGGACGGACCAACCATTCTTCGACTTATTTCATTTAGTCATATGAAGAAATGGTTTGCTGTTAAGAATCTGATTAAACAGCAGTCCTTGCAAACAATTTGGAGATTGAGCCTTTTAGATTAGACTGTGACTTACGTTCTGTCCTGTTCGGTGTCACAAAGATTATCTCTGGTGCTGACAGTCATTTTATTCCTTCATCTTCCATTCCAATTTTATTCCGCAGCCAACAGACCAGCCGGCTTGAAATAGCTAACGGATTTCTCATTTTCCTTTCTTCATTGCTTTTACAGGGAGGATGTTCTATGAATTTGCAAAGTTATTATCTTATTTCCTCCATGAAGTGGTGTATGCCGTCAATCTCACCCAGAAGTGGCAACACAGTCAAAACATGCCCATGATGCTGTTTGCGATGCTTCACAGTGGTGGGATTTTAATGTGCACCATGTAACAATTATGGTAACAAGTCAGTGGGTCAGTGTGGGTTTGCATGTATGCAGTTGTGATCCAAAGAGTCTGATGGGTGTGCGACTAGAACAGAGACTGATATTATGCTGCTGTAATTTAGCTCGGGTGAGTGAAATATGGATAAATAACAGGATGAAAGCAGGGAGGAGTATCATTTGACATTCCACACACAAGGGGTCATAGTTTTCCATCTTCTTTGTGAACTATAGGTTATACTGTATGCACATAGAGGCATGTGTGAGTGAGTTTCTCTGCATAGACAGAGTTTTCTTTATTTCGCTAACACACTCTGTTACTCTATATCTCTCTTTTTTCTCTCTAATATCTTAAGCTTTTGTACTTATTTACTTCATGATTAATGTACATATAGTCGACTATTCATTACTACAGAATAACAGAGTTAATCAGGATGTGTAGAAGTACATAAAAATGCTTAAAAACTTTATTTATTAATTTAATATATTAATTTTAATATTTAAAAAGAATGAATAATTACAAATAAAATAATAAAATATGCTTAATATGTTTAAAACTGAAAATTATTTAATAAATGCATTATTAATGAATAAATATATGCTTAAATATTAATTTGTATTTTTTATGATTTCAGTGTGTGAGAAGAAAAAGGGCAACAGATTATTACAGAACACAGAGTCATCAGGATGCTTGTCACCCTAAAGGGGTTTATTTGGTATAATAAGTACATAAATATAGAACGTTATTTATATACAGTATTTAGTTACAATGATTTATAAATAAAAATAAGTACATAAATAATATATTATTGACCAATTATATTGAAATAATTCTAATATATACAAAATAAGTATGCATAAAAATATATGGTAAATTATTAATTTGTCAGTTAATTTTTGTTTTTATATGAATATGTGAAGAAGCTGAAGATACATTGTCACAGAATACAGGATGTGTATAACCTTAAGGCATTTATTAAGTAGTTAAATTATTTTTAACGTGAAAATCAAAAATCTATAAATAATTCAATAGATGATTTTGTTGAAATTATTTTAATATGTGAAAACAAATAGACTAGAGTTTGATGTGAAAACTGATGTGAACTGCCAGTTTGATGTGAGACGAAGAAGCTAAGCATAGTGTTAAAGATTGGTTGGCAGGGTCTGATATTTAGTCAATCTTCACAACTGACCAATCAGAATCAGCTGTTCGGTGGGTGCAGTTAACAGGAAATTCATGTCCAGATGTACCTCTTTCTGTTTGTCTCAGGTAAGCTAGTTTCTTGCCTTCAGGACGGGACCAACATTGCTTCACTTATTTCTTTTAGGTCATATGAGAATGTTTGCTGTAAGATCTGGATTATAACAGCAGTCTTGCAAACAATTTGGAGATGAGCTTTTAGATTAGATGTGACTTACGTCTGTCTGTCGGGTGTACAAAGATTATCTCTGGTGCTGAAAGTCATTTATTCCTTCATCTCATCCCAATTTTATCCGCAGCAACAGACCAGCGGCTGAAATAGCTAAGGATTTCTCATTTCTTTCTTCATGGCTTTTACAGAGATGCTTCATGAATTTGCAAGTTATATATATTTCCTCCATGAGTGGTGTATGCGTCAATCTAACCCAGAGTGCCCACACAGTCAACATGCCCCATGATGCTGTTGCGATGCTTCACAGTGGTGGGATTTTAAGTGCACCATGTAAACAAATTATGGTAACAAGTTCAGTGGGTCAGTGTGGGTTTGCATGTATTGCAGTTGTGATCCAAAGAGTCTGATGGGTGTGCGACTAGAACAGAGACTGATATTATGCTGCTGTAATTTAGCTCGGGTGAGTGAAATATGGATAAATAACAGGATGAAAGCAGGGAGGAGTATCATTTGACATTTATTCGACCCACCATAGAAGTGCGGCGCTCAGGAGAACCACATTCTCTTTAGATCTTCCTCGTATTTTTCAGCCATGATGAATAGATCAATTTGCGCTCTCTCATAGAGCTGAGATAATGACAAATGCAGAAGAGTGCTAAAAGCCGACAGTTCTGGGCCACTAATGAAGCATTATATCATTTGATTGGGAAGCAGTGGGTTTGGGAGAAGAAAAAAAAAAAAAAATCTGCAGAAAACAGTTCATTCGTGTCACACGGTTTGCTTAACGCTCATGTTCTGTTGAGACTGCTGTTTTTATGTTTGAAGTGCCACAGACTGCAGTTTTAAAAAATTTACTGCTTGTTTTTTTAAATTATTGGTAACACTTTAGGATCAATTCTTACTATTTAGTTTCTTATTATCATGCATATTACTGGCATATTGCCAGTTTATCAGTACTTATAAAGCACATATTCATGATCATATACTAATCATAGACCTAATCCTAACCAATACCTAAACTTAACAACTACCTTGCTAACTATGATAAGCAGCAAATTAGGAGTTTACTGATGAAAAAAGTCGTAATTAATGGTTTGTTAATATCGAGAATTGGACCTTAAATTTTTCTTAGACTTTTTTTTGGTTGTGGTCAATATGACCCCAGAAAAAGCACACGATAAAATACGATAAAATAAATCATATGAGTGGCAGAAGTATATTATAGTCAGTTTATAGTCAGTTTAGAGAATCTGAAAACTCATTGCATTTTAGCTCTAACATAAGTAGCTATTTATGAAATGATTATTAATGATTCTGCTTTTGTTTTAAGGGTGTTGATGATCACTGGCACAAAACTAATGCTGTAAATGTTAGTTAAACATGGACGGCCACAAAGTGACCAGAGGGTTGTGAAGTGTTAAATCAAATTACCTTTATGGTGTACTTAAATTAACTATCCAAATGCATTTCATATCAGTAAACATTTATGAGTTGCCAAGGCAATCTGGGTGAAAGCAGCATGCCAAGTACAGTGAAACTCCAATGTATTAGACTGTACTCACAGTAAATGTGACCTGCGCCATTTTTTATTTGTTGTGTGTGTGTGTGTGTGTCATTTTGACACAAAAACACATTTGGAGTTTTATGCACTAAATGAAAAGGATACATCTCTGCCTTCTAATGATATAATTATATTTTACTCCAACCGTGTCAAGATATACTGTAATCATGGTGGCTATAATAAAAATGTGCTTTTATTAAAGAATTAAAAATTGCAAACCATTTTTTTGACAGTTAGGTGAATCAAACATACAAAATATTGAATAAAAAAGGTAAAATATATTAAATTATGCATGTACGAATACATTTATTCGTGTATATGCTTGTCTCAAGTTTTTTTCTTCTTGTTTTTCTAGCGAACTAACAATCTGACAAACTTCATGACTTTTAAGTCATGTGTTGTTCACGAGCTGTTTTATTGACATATTTTTGCCACTGAAAGACTAAATAGGGATACATTTCGGTAAGTTGATCTGATACCACATTAAAGTGTCAAAATGACATTTAGCTTTGAACTTCGTAATAAAAATGAAATTTTAAAGCTGAGGCTTTGTTTAACACAGTAGTTTATTTTAGTACAGTAAAATATAAAACTGTAGTCACACAGACTTATTGCAGTTTCAGACTCAAAATGTTGATTGCATCACACATTTTTGTGCAAACCCAGGCTATTTTAAAAATGTGCCTGTGACACAATTTCTACACAATATTATCACGTTGCTTCTAGCACGTTTTGCAACAATTTCCAAGTGAAATTGTCCAGTGGGTCTTCACTTTTATTCTAAACTAATTAATTTGAATCTGGAAACATTCTTATAAACTGGTTGTTGTACGTAGCACTCTGGTCCATTGTTATGGTGTTGAAAGTGCTATACAATTAAATGTTGATGTTGACTGATTGATCAATTGATATGTATTGTGGCAGTTGGGAAATTAGTGTGTGATGCTAAAAGGATAATGAAGAGTGATGCTAAAAGGATAATTAAGTTTGAGAAAAAACAAAACAAAAAAACACCTACACTATCCTAAACCTAACCGCAAATGTAAAACTAAAATGCATTCACTGAAGCAGCCATGCATTTTAGCTCCAGCTTGTTTTTTTCTTTTTCTTTTTTTTTTACATTTAAGCCCATCTGCTGCTAAAAAATGGGCACCTGTTGCCCCAATTCATTCTTGGTTGTTATGGTAACTTAAACATTGTTTTCTTATGTGAACACTGGTCATCATGACAGCTTTAAACCGCTGAGCTTGACAATTGTCATTTATGAGAAATGGAGCAGCGTGAAGACAGGCCTGAAATAGCAGAAGGGTCAGGCTTCTGTGCCCTGGATAAAACTGAGCCTCATCAATCAATGTCAAAGATGCTCATCAGGGATTCCAGCGAGCCATAGGTCCCGCCTTCCAGGGGGTATTAGAGAAGTGGTGGCCACCGTCAGTCCTCCTTCCTCTGTCCTGTTTTGCAAGCAGTCATAATCAACTGTAAGTGATCACACATGCACCACCTTGATTCATCCTCAAGGATCTTGGCGAACATCAATACTGTATGTCATACACCATTTAAGAATTCATGATTCAGCTTTCTTTGACAGCAATTGATATCTTCTCGTCAGAGAATGCAGTGAGTTCATAAAGAGGTGAACTTGTTTACAAAACTGTCAAATCTCCAACTTTTTTGTATTTCACAGTTAAAAGGTTCTGGATACTTTTCTGCTGATCAGGCTTGAAAATCTGCTGCAATCAAATCAGTCAACTTCACAAATAAATCATTTATTGTGTACAAATGTGTACCAGTTCAATGTTTCATTAAAATAATTGCTTCAAAGGACTGATTTGTACATGGTCATGATCTTTTTGATTGATCTGTCATGGTCAAAATGAGGATTTTTTTTATATATATATATATATATATATATATATATATATATATTAGGGGTGTAACGATACGCGTATTCGTATTGAACCATTCGGTACGACGCTTTCGGTTCGGTACGCGGTACGCATTATGTATACCGAACGGTTCGTTGGAGTAATTAATTATATTTGAAAAAAAAAAAAAAGAGAGAGAAAGAAATATAATGATATGCGTTCAACAAGGTAGCCCAATAACCCAAACAACGTAACAGGCAACGCCCCTGACACTCCCGAAGAAGAAAAAAACACCATCTTATATGTTTATGTTAGGCTACTCAGTCAGGCGCTCGCTCACTCAGTACGCGCTGAAGGCTCGTTGCAAAATAGCCAATGCGTTTAACAGACTAGAAATGAGAAGATCCTCCAATAACCAACAGGTCTGGTGTTTGGGTGCACTTTGGATTCCCTTTAAGCTATAATGGTGATGGCAAGAGAGTGGTGGATAAATAAACAACGGTATGTCGCATCTGCAACATGACAGGGTACACCAGCGGGATTACAAAAAAAAAAAAAAAAAAAAAACAGCGGGAATATCTGGGATATATGCGTCAGTAGGGGAGACCGGGGATGGTTGTAACACTTTTTTCTTCAACGCCTAAAATTACCTTTTTCTTTTGGCTACAAGTCTAAAACTTCTAGGCAAAGTACCCACATGTTTATACTACAAATGGCAACAATTTAAATGTATTCAACTATATCACAGACTTTGTGAGATGATGACAAATACAAGGTGGTCCTTTGTTACAACCTACCCCACTACTGGGGTAGGTTGTAACACATACTGGGGTAAGTTGTAACAGGTAGACAAAATATACAAAAACTAAGGGTACTCCAAGTGATTTGACACAAAAACAGTTTTATTTTAAATGAATGACTGCAACAATAAATATGTGTGAATATGGGGAGTGTATGAGCATATTGTGTGTTTTTGTGCATGTGTGCATGTCTGTACGTGCACATTCATGTGTGTGTGTGTGTGTGTGTGTTCTTGTTTTTGTGTCATATCAGGACACAACTCTGTATAATGACATGGGTATGACACAGGTATTACAAGGAGAGGGTGACTTATGAGGACATAACCCATGTCCCCATTTTTCAAAACACTTATAAATCACACAGAAAGAGTTTTTTTGAGAAGGTAAAAATGCACAAAGTTTCCTGTGAGGCTTAGGGTTAGGTGTAGGGTTGGTGAAGGGCCATAGAATGTACAGTTTGCACAGTATAAAAACCAATACACCTATGGGATGTCCCCACTTTTCACAAAATCTGTGTGTGTGTGTGTGTGTTTGAGCAAATTAACAGACGTATGTTCATCCCCACTCCAGAGAATGAACAAATGAAATGCATTCTTTACCAGTCACAAGTTCTAGTAATTCTGTAGAATTGTTAAAATCACAAAAATGTTCTTGGTTGTATGTAAGGGGATGGTTGTAACACTTTCAAAACACGTGTTACAACCTACCCCTTCACTGTCACCCATTGTTTAGCTAGCTGTATTAGCATGGTGCTTTGAAATTGGCAGAAGGTTGATACACCATTCTTTACTAGAGAAACTACAGTTTGACCTGATATAACTCATACAACATTATCTACAACGGCAGAAGTACTAAACAAAATATTATCTTGTTAATTCTTTTTACTTTCTGACCTCAGAATTAGATTTTCTGCTGTAGCTTAAGTAGAGATAGCAACACAGACTGGAAAACCTCCATGTGGGATTGTAAAGGAAGCCTGATGAAACTGAAATTGTAACATGACTCCTATCTTGCCCCTGATTCATGGAATTGGTAGTGTTACAACTCTCCCCGTGTTACAACCATCCCCGGTCTCCCTACTATCTGGGAAAAGACGAAAAAAAGGAGAAACATGCACGCAGCAAACTATCCCTGCAGCATTCAGACACTATAGCTTACAGGGAATCCAACCCAAACACCAGACCTGTTGGTTATTTTAGGATCTTATATTTCTGGTCTGTTAAATGCATTAGACATTTTGCAACGAGCCTTCAGCGCGTGCTGAGTGAGCGAGCGCCTTAGGGGCCGTTCACATATCGTGCCTAAAAACGCATGGAAAACGCTAAGCGCGTCTTTCTCCTGAGGCGTCTGTCTTTGCTAAGCAACAATGACGTGCTCTCTCCATGAGACGCGGAAATTTCAGCGAAGGATAAATGGATTTGCAGCTCTAAAAATCGCTTGCAGTAGCTCTGCTACTGAATTTATTTCAAAATTGCAATCCATATACAACTATGATCAGCTGTTCCTTCATCTTGGCTGAGCTCTCAACGTTGTTACGGGAAAGGATGAAGCTGATTGGTTGGTTCTTGTCACATGACCCGCGGTGCGCTTGCGGCATTCTGAAAAGTTGAGATGTTTTTACATTTTGCTGTATCTAAAACGTATCGAACCGAACCGAACCGAAACGTGACATCAGTGTATCGTATCGAACCGAACCGTGAATTTTGTGAACCGTTACACCCCTAATATATATATATAAGGTACCCAGAAGGCACACAATGTCATAAGACATTGATATTTGTTTAAATTTCGGTTATGACATCGGGAGACAAAAAATGAAATGTCAGTTGAATGTCTAATGTTGTTAATTTGATGTGCAATGCCGGCGTCAGCTGATGTTGATAGTTGTGTAACTAAAATTCAATGTTGAGTCAATATCAAATTGGCATCAAACACTGATGTAAAATCCTGACGTCAACCTGATTTTCATTCTCAACGAAAATGCAATGTCTGTCGGACATCCTGTCCAACGTC
Organism: Carassius auratus; assembly: GCF_003368295.1. Lineage (NCBI taxonomy): Eukaryota > Metazoa > Chordata > Actinopteri > Cypriniformes > Cyprinidae > Carassius > Carassius auratus. The sequence goes on from NC_039262.1 coordinate 12,719,255, forward strand.
AGTATGATGTTATATTGACGTTCTTGCCTACTGGGTATATTACGTTTTGTAATATATATATATTCTGATAAAGATATGTTAGCCAGGTAATCCTATCTAAAAGAAAGTCTTCAGGCCCATTGACACAAAGGACGATAACTATAAAGATAACGATATTAGCGTCCACACTAGTGGACAGTATCATCTGTTTTTTTTCTAAGCGCATGCTCATCTGCCGCTTTAAATTCTCGAGCTCGTTATACAGCAGGACTGATTCTGATTGGGTGTCAATGTTTGTATCGTTCATCAGCTGGAAAAAATCGTTCTGTAAAGGAATCAAACAATGTTGTTTCTCTGTGCCTTTATTGTTATAGCTGTAGTGTGGACTCTGGTTTTCTTTAATATTGAGAATGATTTTAAGAACTATAGTTATCGTGCTTGGTGTGAACAGGCCTTTAGGCTGGTTTAAGCTGTTTATTTAGTTTTAGAAAGGCAGGACTCTCCTTTATTGTATTTCAGCGATGTACTCAAAATATTTAATAATAATGAGAAACGTATTGGAAACGGATGAACTTTGGATGACAGCTGAATCAATCAATAGGTTAATATCAATACCTAGAGCGCTCCTTGGATTATAATTACATACATAAAACTAAAACAAACAAATCTGTCCACTGCAAATTGAAATCGAATGGGTCCCTCTGGCACACAAAGAAAGATTCAAATGTTATTAATTCATGATATCTACCATTTCCAACAGTTCAATAATAAATATCAAAAGAATGCACCAGGTCTGTCCGCTAAAACCCCCACCCCTGTCCTCCTCCTCTCCCCTTCTGTGCGAAGAGTATAATAAAGAGAGGAAGAGCGGAGACAGGAGAAATGTCTTGACTTGGGCCTCAGTTGTACCCCATGGAGGGCTGGAGAATAGAGAGATGGCATCATCTCATGCATAATTTATGAGCGTATATTAACCCTGAGTGGAGCTGCTACATCAATCAAGACAACCTGCCATAACAGGATTTGTGTGTCTGTGTGTGTGGTAACCACTGCCATGTATGGCAGAAAGTATATTAGTTTTGCTTTTTTTTTATGTGTGTGTTTTTATTTGTCAATGCTTACAGAAATGGATGTGCAAGAGTTTTGTTTTCACACGTGAAAGCACAACTAGAGATCACGGCGTGTGTATATGGATCAATGACATGTGAGAATGTTAGAATAAAGAACAGAAAAATCTAGTTAAAAACAGATGTTTTAGAAAAAAAAGTTATTAGAAAATCTATTTTTTATTCATGATGGCTTCATATGGTTTTGGAAAATGTATATTACTAAAGGTTTAAATGTATAGAATGTGGTGTCACCATGAAGTGAGAAAAACTTTTTATTTTTTATAATTTTATTTAAAAAAAATATATATATGATAATTGCAAATTGTTAATTATTTTTTCATTTATTTTAAGTTATATCAATTATCAAATAAATTAAAATCAATACCAATATAATATTACAACCTCAAATTAACATTGCTTTGTTATAAAAAGGTTGAAATAATTTGATATTTTAAGAGACTTATTGACCTTGATAGTCATGAGGGTCTGCATGGGTCCTTTCTATGACATCATTTCCTTCTTATGTTTCCTTGACTCATCACATGTTTAGGCAAAGCAGTTATAAGATCATGACAAGCTTAAAGGAATATTTCACCCAATCAATTACCCTCATATCCATGCATGCGTTGTTGGTACTCTTGAATAAAGTAGTTTTTGTTTCCTTCACAAACAAAAAGTATTCTTGTAGCTTCATAAAATTAGGATTGATCCATTGCTGTCACATGGACTATTTTAATGACATCCTTACTACCTTTCTGGACCTTGAACATGGTAGTTGTGTTGCTGTCTATAAAGGGTCAGAAAGTGCTCAGATTTTCAAGTATTTTTTGAAGATGAACAAAGATCTTATTGGTTTGGAATCACATGAGGGTAAGTAATTAATGACAGATTTTTTATTTTTGCTTTAACTATCCGTTTTCTTTGACTTTTTATTTTATTTTAGGAATTCCACTCTTTTATTTTGTTCACCTGACTACACTCAATGATTTTATGAAGATTTGTTTAAATATGTGAACATTGTTTATGTATTTTTTTTGCTTTTGTTTAGTTACAGAGGTATACATAATCATACAGTATCAAAAATGAGAGAGGTAGGGGCTTATGAATGTTTGTTTATTGTCCAGTATTGCTAAATTAGCATTAATATATTATTTGTGGTTTATGACTTTGCAGTTTTAGCACAAGGGGCTTGGTCAGTCTGAAAGCTACATGAGGTCATATGGTATGTTCGACTTGCCTCTGAATAAACCCACCCATCCACTTCAGCAGAATGCCTGGTAATGCATGCGCTCTCCAGCCATCCGTCTCCAAACACCATCATCCACAGGACCTATAAGCTCCAGGGAAAAATTCACACGTATATATTTTTTCTATCATTGTGACAATTATGTAAGCAATTGTTTACTGTCTGAATCATGGGTGCACTCTGCTGTTCTCAGCGTCCTTCCATCACGGTATTGTCTTGTTTACGTGGGCTGGTGTTATGGGTGAGTTGATTGAGTCAGAGTTAAGCAGGCTTCAGCCCAATATATCACATTATCTCGCTAATGGGTGTATCTGAGCGCAAGCACCTTGGCCAAGCATGAAGGAATAAAAAAAATGTATTCTTCGATTTTATTTATTTCTTAGTGCTGGAGCCTGAAATGCAGGAAAATGTTTTATTGATTGGTTTATAGGTATATGGGGCAGGCTTTTAGCACCCGAATACCATTCTTTTCTGACTGTGTGAGGATGCATTTGAAGAAATGGAGTGAGATAGTCACAGGTAGAGAAGGAGTGAGAGAAAGAGAGAGAGAGAGAGGTCAGACAGGCAAGGAGAAAAGAGACTTGTCTTCTCTAGCTATATCTGTACTCGATTGCTCTCGGTTTCAAATCGTGTCGATTCTGACACATTCAATTCTGAGTGTGTTTTTGCTTATAAATATGGTCAAATCTTGTGTGTTTTGTTACACGTAGGATGCAAAATTTAATTCCTAATTACCTGCCAAACTTATTTTATTTGGTGAAAAAACTTCAGTGCCTGATCAAAAATACTATAATTTTCTTATTCACATGTGATTAGTATGTGCATACAACTACAGTATGTATCTTACTTCACAGCAGAAGCTATAAATGGTCAAGGTAGTTTCGCAATTATTTTTTTCAGTTAGCTTGCAAGCTAACTCCTTAATGGACTGTATTTGCATAACAATGGGTGATTAGCCAGCTAGCTTAGCTCCCCTGTTACAAACTCATAACTGTAATGGTATTTTTTTATATATAAATAAACAGTGTATCTGCACAAAAAAAAAGCTTTTTGGTTTTATCCTTTTGGTACTCTATTCCACATAAGTTCTGAAGGGGGAAAAATACAGATCTTTATTTTTGTTTACATTTTGTTTGTGTTTTATTTGAATCACTTTGAGTCACATGTTAGCGTTGGCCAGATTAGAATTCTTTCCACTAGAGAGTTACATTTCTATTTTAAAATGTGATGTTAATTTTCAACCCTGGGTGTCCATGTGTGAGCACAGAATCTGACCTTGACAAACACATTAGCTCTCTCCTTTGCCGCAATGTAGCATCGGAAATGAAATCTTTTCAAAGGCACGTTAAACTACAGGCCCAGCATACAAGCCACATTAGTGATTCAAAGCATTATTCAATGGAGTGAAAGGCTATTAACTCGGCTTTCTGGGAGCGGTTCCAAGCCCGATCAGAATTCTGCTGCGGTTAAATCCCCACTAGAGTTTCTCAAACGAGGCCTGCCTCTTTCTTCCGCCCCATGCCGCCGCAGACGCGGGACATAATAACGTTATCCATGGTGGTCTTAGACTTAGATGGCTATTTGTTTAACTGTATATTCATTGGCTTGTCCCTGATAACACCCGGGGCAGGCTCTCCACGTGGCTTGCCCCGAATCAGGCAGGGAGGGTGCCTGTTACAGAGGAGACAATTGTTCCAATCTCCCAGGCTGGACACGGTGTGTACGCATGCAAGAGTGTGCGTGAGCAGTCAAGCCAAATTGACTTTAAAATACGTGACACGGCTGGTGTGAGAGAGTGTCCGGAAGACCATTGTGACACCAGATTCAGTCTAATTTAAATGTAGTAAGAGTAACGCTGCCTTCACGTGCTTGTCAGGCAAACCTGCTTCCACTTCTGAAGTCGTAATTGGGGTGGCACGTTCAAGTGCTTTGTGGTCGGAGAGAATAGGAAAGTGAACTGAGGTTCACTCAAACATACTCGCATAAATACCCACTCCCTCTAAAAGAAAGAAAGAAAAGGCACTGGTTCTTTTTTATAAAAAGTAATATTATCATGCTTATTTTAATAAATATAGTGTAGCATATATAATATATACATATAGTCTCCTATGTTCACCAAAGCTGTATGTATTTGATTAAAAAAAAAGAAAAGAAAAGTAAAATATTATTGATATTTTTTTTTTTAAGTTTTAAAGTGTTATTATTATGATTAAAAATGTAATTAATTCCTGTGATGCCAAAGCTTTTTTTTTTTTTTAACAGTTATCATTCCAGTCTTCAATTTGGATCAGTTAAATGCATCCTTGCTAAATAAAAGATTTAATTTCTTTAAAAAAGTTTTACTGACCCCAGTATTACCCCAGTAGTATATATGATTATAATTTTATTCTCAGCCTCTTTTATATTATGTAAACTCATTTATATAAATGATGGCGTTTCTTATTTTATCTGTGGTATTTAGTGTATATGAACTGATCAAAAGCTGTTTAATACTATTTGAGATCCATTTATAACTCATTATTATAGCTTTAATGTTTATAGCTTTGGTTCACACTTTATATTAAGGTCCAATTCCCACTATTAATAAACCATCAAGTACGACTTTAGCCTCAATAAGCTCCTAATTTTATGCTTATTATTAATAAATGAGTTGTTAAGTTTAGGTATTACTGTCAGTAGGATTAGGGATGTAGAATATGGTCATGCAGCATATGTGCTTTATACGCGCTAATAAACAGCCAGTATGTTAATAATAGGCTTGACTCTAAAGAGTTGCTTTAAATTAGCTAAAATACTTTCTATATCGCATATTCTATATAACAAGCTTGTTTTTCAGAGTGGTTTCCCATCACTGATGCATGCACACTAACACTTCTAATCTACTGTAAATCAACTGTTGGTGAACTCTTACATGTTAAAGCAAATGTTGTGGAACCTTGTGTAATGCGTATTTAATCATGCCATGGTTTTGCCTGTCAACAGTTTAATATAAACTCTTGTCTTTAATAATAGTCCATCGCCATTACTCTTAACTGCACACAAACATATTGCTCTCGATGTCTCTCAAGTCTCCTGTGATTAAGTGTCTACTCGGCCTATGACCTGAATCCGTCACAGCACTTCTTTTTGATTTATCCACTTTTTGATTTCTGAGCCCTGCAAAATAAAGGGAGTGAATCGTCGGTTTGCTACTTCAACCTTTTGAACGAAACGTTTGTCTTTGTCAGGTGGCTCCTGCAGGTCCTCTTGATGTTGGTGATATGTCAGATATAAATTTCTGCAGGGAGGTTTCGCAGAGCTGCCTCTTGCCCTTTGCACACAATTTCCAGTGCATTTTTCCCTGAGAATTTGATTCAGTCCCATTGCACTATATAGGTCAAAGAGCTAGTTATAATGTGTACATAAGGAAATGCTTAGAATAGGCACCTACTATATGCTGACTGTATGAAACAATAATAGGGCTGACTTATTACATTACTAAAGATATTTATTTTGTGTTTAATATACTACAACTCTGTTCTACAAACCTAGTGAGCTGCTTTCTGTCTGTATACACACATTTCATTAAAGTTTTAATTATTTTTTATTATGTTTGTTTCCATAATAATAATAATAATAATAATAATAATAATAATAATAATAATAATAATAATAATAATAATAATAATAATAATTATATAAAATTAATCTGTATAGTTGTATTTTATTACTTCAGTTTTAATAAAAATAAAATAAAATAAAAAGTTACCTTGGCAGCTGCAATGCCTATTCAATGAATACATTTGACACAATATGTAAAATCTAATAATTATTTCCATTTGGGGTAAAATATAGACATTAAAAGATACATTTAAAATTATCAGCATTTTTGTAATGAATTTGATTGAATTTTTTTTCTTCCTTTTTTTTCATTATGGGGCCTACAAATAACACAAAATATTGCCACACATACCATCAGTGTCCACCTCTGAATAGAAACCCCACTGTTATGAGCCTTGAACTTTGTTCATTCAGATCTATGGCCACTACTGAGAAAGCTGGCACTCTTTGTGACTGGGCTCTGACCCAGACACCCATCTGCCCTCTGTATGGGCACAAAGTTCATCCATGCCATCTAATTACCCACCAAACCAGCTGGATATGGAGAGAGAGACAGAAATCTAGAGAGATACAACAGCACTAAAACTCCACAGAATGCCAATAGTCCTGCCCTGCTCTGCTAATGAGAAGTCTCCGAAATTATCCCATACTTTCTCTTTTATCAAGACACACTTGCTGCTCTCTGGCAGTGGAGCTATATGCTGGGCCCAGATGGTCGAGGCTGTGTCAACATCTTGAGCTTCATCTATCCAGCAAGTTCATTTATTGCATGGATGAGGCATGCATGCTAGTCAGTATGGCCGACATCTGTTAGAGGCCTTAAACTGGTGCTGGCGTATGCTTGATGCATGGCAACTTACCGGCTTTGCTGGTCAACAAGAATCTGTCGTAATATGCAGGGCTTATCAGAATCTCATTAAGACATTAAAAAAGCATCTTTAGATGCTGGTTATACATTATTTCCATCTATAGAAAAACCCTGTTTTCTCTTTTGTCAAAAACTGTGTGGAATAACCTTGTTATGTTATTCTGACATTTTTTATTGAATCATAATTGCTAAAGCAAACCTGTCTTCTGTAGCTGTTAAACTGTCTTATTAGTGTCATGTTCACAGCAAATAAGAGAACATGAGCGGCTATCAAAGTGCCAACTATACATGGATGTTTCTTCAAAAATGGGCACTTTTGGCCCTGTGGACTTTTAGAAAATAAACTCTTGTAAAACACACTGTTCACATTCACTAATTTGTCTATTAATATCCAGTGTATACACGGCATGCATTGGTGTTTTATGTGTTTTCAACAGCTTCATGATGGGAAAGTCGGTGGTTAAAAAACGGCAAATTATTTTTTGTCTTACTAAGTCTGAGGGCTAATTTCTAAAAAGGAATATTTCCCATAATTCTTCAATTTTTTCTTTTTTTAAATATATTTCATCTCAAGATCTTCACTGACCCTCTTATCAAATACATTTGAAAAAACCTGAGGGGTAAAATTGTCTGTGGAGGTCGAAATGACTCCATGACCAAGCGAAATATATAAATATATAAGTAATTTTATTAGGAATACCATTCAAAAGTTAAGATCTTTTAGTTAACATGAAAGGGAAATAAATATACCCAAAGTTGGATAATCAAAATGTTTAATGTCATACAAAAAATGTTATGCACCAGATTTTTTATTGTTGTTTAAGTTGTATATAATATTATAGTATTTATTAATATTTGAATGAGCTTTTATTTTAATCGTACATTTTCCATTTTTATTTTAATGTCCGTTTTAGTCCATTACTTTTTATAATTTTTTTTTATATTATTCGTAAATATTTCCATCTACCTTTAATTTATTTAATCCTTCAACGTAAAAGTATTTAATTTAATTGCGAAGACAAAATTCGAATGCATAGCCTTTTAATAAAATACTTTTATTGTATTTCTTTTAACAAACAATCTTTAATAGTTGTAGTTTCAGTTAACAATGACACAGTTTACAACAGTGCTCAAGCTGTAGCATAATGGAAATATTTTATTTTGGTCTAAACCTCCGCTGTATCTTTCATCAGACTAACAAAGGCTGCGGTGGGACGCGTCAGTTCTCAACCCTCATACCGTTCTGTTTCCCAGAGCTCATCTGCTGCTGTCTAAACCATAAACAAAATGTAGGAATACGACTGTCTGTCTGATCCATCCAGCAAACTGCCTTATCAATCAGCCGAGAGTGTCAGGAAGCCAATGGGGAACATCCTGCACCCCCCGACGCACCCGCAGTGTTTTGTGTAATGAAATCACGCCCCTCGTCACTATCTGTATTTCCTGTGACGACCTCAGAGAGGGGTGTATGCTGGTGTGTGTTTGTGACATTCACACAAGCGGCCAATCGTCCGTCACATCAATCAGCCCAGGCCTGTCCAGCAATCACTCAGCCGGCCGCCGGTGGCTCAGGCATCAATAAGCAGAGCTGACAGGCGGCTTGGATGGACTCTAACGGATCTCTCTCTTATCTCCTCCCCTCCATGAAGTCCGGCCCAAAGAGAGGTTCCAGGCCTCTGCCACTTATTCGAATGAAGTCACAGCCCTTGGTGAGGCCCAGGCAGAGGACAAAAGACACGCGGGCTGGTGGCATGAAAAGAGATTAGCATTTCACAGATCGAGACTCAGAGCAGAGCCTCCGCTATTGTCTTTAAACACTCGGATGGAGTTTGTTTGTTTGTTTACTTGGCTGTTTCAATGGCAATTAGAACAATAAGGACGGCCTCTTTCCCTCCGAGGAGTGCAAGTGGGAAAAGCTGTTTTTGTTTCTTTTGTGTTTTGTTTTGTTTTCTTTGTCTTCGGATAGCATGTAAATCGAGAAATGTGAAATCTGATGCTTGTTAACTTTGTGTTCAGCTGCCATCAAAGTCCTTGAATAATCAGAAGTTTTGTTACAGGAGTTTTCATGAAGGGAATTTGATTATCTGTACATCTTCAGGTTTTTGGAGAGGAGCGGCATAGTTAAGATATCATGGACATTAGGAAAAATAAATAAATAAAATAAAAAAAAAAGTAAAAATTAAAACAAATAAATAAAATATTAAAGACCAATTAAGCTATGAGTACTACCCAAAGGGTTAAAATTAAAAGGTAATTGTGACTTTATATCTCATAATTGCTGTTTTATTTCACATAATTTAATTAATCTATCATAACTGTAAATTTATCTCACAATGTGGCTTTATAAGTACCAAAAAAAAAAAAAAAAGAAAAGAAAAAGAAAAGAAATTAGCTACTTTCTAGTCGGTGGTTTAACATTCTTATTCTAGCTAGAGTCTGATTGGACAGAAATCTGTGTAGTACAGGATGAGTCATACAAATATTTGCTCTGTTTTCCCACAAAAGAGAGATTTTAAAGAAATGAATTCTTTCATTTACATAAAACTGATCCATAGTGGCAGTTAAACATTTATAATGTTACAAAATATTTTTTACAAGATTTTAACTGCTGTTCTTTGAACTTTGATTTAGTCAAAGAATCCAGAAAAAATATTAAGCAGAACAGCTGTTTTCAACATTGTTAGTAATAAGAAATGTATCTTGAGCATCAAATTGGTATATTAGAATGATTTCTGAAGGATCATGTGACACTGAAGACTGGAGCAATGGCTTTAAGATTCAGATTATATATTCAAATATAAAACATTTTGTGAAACTGTATAAATTATGAACCCAAACTTTTTAGCGCCAGTGATAAACTGCTAAAAATGAATTTTATCAACACCTTTGAAGTCTTTCAACTGCCCTTGGATATTTTACAAGTGATGGATGATTTCCAAAACAAGAAATAATCATTTCAGTAACGAGGAAACATCAGACAGCGCTGTTAAACGATTATAACCTATACTCAGACTGAACTAATGTATTCAAACTGCTCTGTGCAGAGTCTGAATGGCACACTTTAAGATCCAACAATAACAAATCTGCTCATGGTTTCCCTGGTGACTCTTTTTTTCACCTCAGATAACCTCCTTTGGGAGGAAGTTCAGGAGATGAGCTGTGACTGAGGGTCTGTTCCCTCTCTTCCCACATCAGTGCTCTGCTCATGTGACAGTGACAGGCTCGCATGAAGAGTTCTGTGTCCATTCACAGGCCAGCAGGACAGAGAAGTGTTACATTAAATAGCGGCGCTCAAGCACCTGTGCTCGGCTGAGCGTTCGGCCCACCTCACAGCGCCCTGAAGCCACAGCAGTCAAGACTCCTGCATTGTGTTCTCTGGCCTCAGACAATGAACAAAAGGACTGCTGATTTCATTTAATTATAGATCACAACAGTTAACTGGTCCTTTAAAAGGATGTTCCAAAAAACAGCTTTACAAAGATCACCCGCTTATTACAAACCAATGTTATACCCGTTTCAAAGGCTTTTTGTCTTTCTGTCTGTAAAAATATTAATAGAATATTTAAAGTGTTTTCTATTTTATTTTATCATATATTATATAAATTATTATTTTTAATTAATGTGAATTACTGTCATGGCCAATATGCTAATTTGGTGCTCAAGAATCTTTTCTTATAATGGTCAAAATTATTTAATATTTTTGTGAAAACATACCTTTTTTCAGAATTCTTTGATGGATATATTTTTAACAATAATTCTCAATAAGTATGTTTAACAATTGATTATTATGCCAAATGCTTTCAATTTTGAATGAATGCTGTTATTTTTAATTTATCATTCATCAAAGAATGATGAAAAAAAGTGTCACAATGCACCAATTATCATGCACCTCTGAAGACTGGAGTAATGGCTGATGAAAATCCCAGGAATAAATAATATTTGAAAGTATATTAAAATAGATTTCAAATTGTAAATTGCAATAAGATTTTACAATAATTACTGTTTGTTTTTCCCCCATGTATTTCCCCTTATATGTGTATGTTGAAAACCTCTGGGAGTGGAACTAACTGTTTTATAAATGTACATCATTATACAGAAATTCTAAAGATGTAATTATGATTCATTCTTTTTTGAAGCGGAATATCAAAGTAAATGAATTTTCAGAAAATAGCATGATACCGACATATGAATTTATCTATGTTTACAAGGTTCTTGAATATTGAACTGTAGTCCTTCTTCATCCCTTTTATGAATTTGGTACAGAGATACTGTAACTCCTTAAGACCCACAGGCTTGCAGCCTCACCTAGTCTCTCACTCTCAGTGGGTTTTTCTTTTCGTTCGCACAAGGCTAATTTGCAACCACAGCATCACTCTTCCAGCACAATGAGAGAGAGCAGCCAGGCCAAACGGTTTGTGTTTGCTGGCCGAAGCTTTTGATGGCTGTCTTCACACACACTGACCCTTGTCCAAAGCTGGTGACTTTGTTAATCCACAGAACGCATTGAACTGCTATTTATAATAAAAACTGATTATTCATATTTACCCATTTGTTTTTGTCTTTGACCTCTTCTCTTCCAAGGTAGTAATTGGAATATAAACATGGTCAAAACACATGTATCAGCCTGTTTCTGAGGAACTGGACTTTTGGGTCGAAGGTCCAATCTGACAGTTGTTTTGTATGTTGGTTTCAAATAAATAGTTCAAACCCCTCTGAAACTAGAATAATCTTTGTCATGTTTTTGTAGATAACACAGTAAAAAATGTAATTGTGTTCCCAGGACCAGGTCACATATGGTCACATTTTTATGCAGGCAAATAGCCAAATGTGTTTTAAATATTGTAGTATTTATTTTAAAATTAATGTAATTAATTTGATCATATTTATGTTGGCCCAAACAATGGTTTGAAAATTGTACTATTCAAATTTGACCTTAAATACTAGCTATTTTCTTAGATAATAACAGAAAAAAGTAAAAAAAAAAAAAAAAAAACAAAAAAAAAACTATCCATTTTACTGTTTATTTTATTTGTTTGCTTGTTTTCTGAGAGAGAAAACAAAAATCTGTTCCTTGTTCTTATTACAAAGGTTTTATGCTTGTGACATTCATATTAAAGTTTTTATTATTATTATTATTAATATTATTTTTTTTTTTTTTTGTACTGGATCAGAGTGTTGGCCTGTGGGTGGGATGTGGATTTTGTACAAGCATATGGGGTTAATTAGAGGGACCTTGCTCCTGGACAAGGTTCAGCGGATCCACAATGGATAATTTCAGAATTGGTGGTCTGTGGCCATTTGGCAAGACCAGATTAGGCAGGCTATAGGGCTGCAAGAGGTATCAGGTGTTGGCCAGCAAATGATCCAGGACAGAAGAAACAGTGAGACCAGACTGGTTGGTCAAGCTTTCAGTTACCAGAAAATACAGATGGACAATGGAGTGAGAAAGAGAGGGATAGGCATGAGAAATAACTCTGAAAGAGACAAAGAGAGGGGGGAAGTAAAAGCCCACATTGTAAGCACACAAATACCAGTAATACATAAAATACACAATATACTCCTCAAAATGAAATTGTTATCATTTACTCATCCTCATGTTGTTCAGACCTCTTCTGTAAAACATAAAAAGAGAAAATTGAATGTAAGTAGTCACTCTTTTCATGCAACTGAATGGAAAAAATAAAATTTTAAGCTTAAAAAAGGACACACAAGTACCATAAAAGCATTATAACAGTGATTCATATGGCTTTTATGCTACTTAAACCTTGTTTTAAGGTCCAATTCATGCTATTAACAAACCATTAACTACAACTTCTACACCACTTAATATAAATAAATAAAAAATATAATAATAAGTGAATTTTTTTTGTTTTAAATTATTTTTATTTTTTTTGTGTGCAATTTTCTGCATTTTTGTTATTAGGTGAACTTTCCCTTTATGACCGGACTTTGCAAAACATGTCATGTCTTGCTGATGCTGTACAGTTATGTCTTTTTTTCCCCTGGTGACTCTTTCATTAATTCAACCAGGTTACAAATATTTGTAGTCTTTTTCGTGAGGTCCCCACAGAGAAAGGTCTGCGCAGAATAACTAAAAACATCCACAGTAGCAGTAAATGTCATTTTCTCACCATTTGCGGTAAGCTAAATTCTTTACTCAAAACTCCAAGCTTTAGTCAAACGAGGCCGCATAATATTCTACACATGCTCAGAGATCCAGCACTGGCTTACTGGTGTTGCATTTGAGGTAAACCTAATATAGAGTAAAATAGAATAATGCATTCCATGAGACGGCAGTAGAGGCTGAGAGCATGTTTTTGGACGGGGATCAGTTGGGCGACTGCTGATCTAAATCAAATGCACGGCCATGCCACGCTGTATGTAAATATCTCCTTCCAGTATTTTGTGCCAGCATCTTTTCAAGTTCACATAAACAAGGGATTCATGATCTTTGGCGCTTTCAGTGGCACAGAGAGTGCGGCGTTCTCTTACGAGAGCGTTTAAGAAACAAAGCTAATTCGAAAGTGACGTGCCGCTCAATGAACTGCCAAGTCGAGGGGTCCCTTTTTACGGCTCGCTGTCTCTCCTTGCCAACAAACTGCCAGAGAGACAAAAAAAGAAATAAAAGACTAAATAAAATTACCATTCTCTCTCGCTCGTGCTGCGACAAAAAGGCTTTTATTTTTTTTATTTTCAGCGGTGACCTTTCTCTTCCTCATGCATCTTTCATGTTCCCGCTGAAAACACCTTTGAGGGAAAAAAGGGCTTGGGAAGGAAGGAGGGGAAAAGAAAATGTCCCGCAGTGTACAGTACATGCCTCTAAACCTCCATGTAGTCCTTCCATGTATTTTCATTATGTGTCAGTAAGCCGTGTGTGTGTGTGTGTGTGAGTGTGTGCATTAAAAGAACAGAGCCGCATTTGCATATCTGTGTCGGAGGTTTCCACTGGATCTGGTACAGCTCTCCCTTTCAAGCTTCCTCCATTTATGTCACTGACGCTCCCCTATCATCCCAACCCGACCCAGAAAAACACAATATCCCGTAAAAGAATCTAAATGAAAAAGTGGCCCATCCCCTGCAGGTGGAGATGGACCAGGGAGATATTCTGCTGGACTCTGTGACAATCCCGCAGGCTTGCATTCTGGGTAATGTCTCCACTTCCACCCCCACCTTCCGCCGTGGGCAGCTTTGTCTCGGGATCACACGCTGTTCTAGGTGACCGCTCAGGAGATGCAGGGGCGCGGAATGCACTGCACTTCCCTGCTGACATTTAGATCTCTTTATTTTCCTCCGGTTTTCAGTCCACCAACAACAACTGGCCACAGCGAAGTGGGAAATGCCAGGGAGTCTGGCCTGGACATGGAGGGGGAGGAGGGTCTCGCTTTCTAAAGAGAGTGTCGGAAAGTGAAAGAAGGTCCTCCAAAAAAGACCTTCAACACATTTGGAAATGGTATGTGCATTTTTGAGCTCGGGCTTGTCCGTGTCTGCGTGTGGGGACGGGAGGGGGCAAATGACCCCTGAGCTGGACACAGTGTCCTCATCTTAGGAATGAAAATATTTTGGGTTCAGAATGTTACGGCGATTCCCGTTAAGTTCTCTTTTGCTGTTGTTATGCTGGCTCATGGACGGACAGCACGCAGGGAGATTTATTGCCTTTCTTTGCCCTCGTCTGAACAATCCTGAACTGTAAATAACGCTGCTCTTATGATCTGCAGCTGTGCCGTCCAGACCAGGACAACGAGGATGGAGAACAACTTCCTGCTCAAAACAATAGATGTAACTGAAGACTATATACACTGGCAGCTGTTATCATTGTCCATTTGACTTTGTTTTAAAAGTTGGGCTGTCAATTTAAAGTGTTAATGTAGTTAATTAATGGTATAAACAATACATTTATGCCCTCTGACCCATAAGCAAATTCCATAATAATGGATTTTCCTACCAGTATACGCTGACCTCAGAGATTGATTGCAAAATGAATCATTGTGGACTGTTGCCAGTAATAGACTTATGTTCAATGAAATGGAACTAAACCAAACAATATATCGACTTTTAAAGCCACTTTTTGTCTTTTCAATGATTCACTCATCTGCTGAAATAATGTAATGTCTTTATCTTCATTTGAGGGCTTTTCTCAGCAAATGCATGAATATATGTCCGTGTAAGCAAAGAAAAACATTTGAAATCCTAAAAAACTGGACCTTTAGAATTTTCACAGAAACTTCTCAAATGGGAAGCTTAAGGAAATGTCTTTAGAACACACAATTATATGCTGGGCTAATCAGCATATTACCAAGTTAATTTAATTACATTTTAAACAAACGACAGCCCTATAAACAGTGCAATATTTTACCTTGTGCATTGGGATTTAATTAGCTAAATGGATCATTGTGAACTCTCGGCCAGTAATTGAATTTTGTAGAATGAATTGGAACAAAATATGACTATTACATTTTTTTGTTTATTCAATGATTAACTCATCTGCCACTATAATATAATATCCATGATTTATCCTCATTTAAGGAATTTTTTTTTTTGCAAATGCGGTTTGATTATTTTGATAGAACATTATGATAGTTCATGAACCAAAGAAAATATTCTTGGTGTTTTTCAGTTTCACAGAACTGTCTCGAGTAACGTATTTGGAAAGTTAAGAAAATGACATCAGAAACTGGGTTAATCAGCATACTGTATAATCTAATTTAATTTTACTTTAACAGATTGCCAGCCATATAATTATTTTACCTTGTGTGTTAGATTATTGTGGACTGTTGGCTAGTAAAAATGTTATGTTCAGTGAAATGAGCAAAATATACAAAATATTTGCCAAATATTAGCTAGTTTTTTGTCTTTTCAATGATTTACTCATCTACCACAATAATGTTATATTTTTGGCGTTTGGTATCAAATGCATTAATATTTGCCATTTATTTTGAATATTTTGATAAGACATTTTAATAATATTATTTAAAAATGTGTATATCCAAAGGTAAAAAAAAAAACATTCTTAAACATTACAAAACTATGTTTTAAACTTTCAAAGAACAGTGACATAACATGTCCATTAGAACATAACATTTTTAGCTGGGTTAATCAGCATATTATCGATTAATTGAAATACATTTTTAACAGACTGAAAGTCCTAGATTAAGACAAAGTGCTATATATTTTAACTTGTGCGTTGGAGTTGATCATCAACCAATCAAAAGTGTAGCTCTTTATCCAACTCATGTCTTCAGTAAGGACAACAGTGCCAAGACACACAGCATTTTCCTGAAAGCAGTCTGGTATTAGTATAGAATGTTCTGAAATTAGCCATAATTAATAACCAGATGTGTTGATTCTTCACTAGAGAATGGAAATTGCACAGATGTGATCTTTCATTCCCATATCCATCACATGATGTTAGCTAAGGACTTTACACACAGTCTCTTTCTTTCTCACACAAACTCACACACACAAGCACAAATGAGGATTTATGCAATAGATACCTGGAGACTTGTTCTGAAAAACTGCTGTATGAAGATTAAGCTAAACACAAACAAATGAGCTAAAGGAGGGAAGAAAGCACAATAAAAATGAAAAAGCTGGAAATACCTCATATCCCTTGCCAAATACGCAACATTCAGTAAGAATTAAATCTAATTTCTTTAATCTACGTTGACACTTATATCTACACGTATAACTCAAAGAAAGACAATAAAATTAATTTTCATAATGCGTTAATGTGAAAATGATCTGCGAGACTTAAATCTTCTGTTGTGAGCTTCTCAACCCTGTTCCTCCAGATCCACCCACACAATCCTTCTCCGGCTGAGAAATGAATATGAAACAGACACGAGAGCAAGTGCGTTTGAACGAACCGAGCATCGAATTGCACTTCTCTTCTGCTTCGAGGGCAGCTCGGTTGACATGATAGCCTCCCAAGAATGCCTGCCAGTTTGAGTGCTCTGCAGGCTGCCGGATTCGTTCATTCTATGTGTAACTGATGGAGCGCCCATTCACATTACCAAGTGAATCCTTCTCTCCGCTTATATGTGCTGTGCCGATGCACACTATGTACATTCATTGTATTATTTCAGTTTATGAATGTGGAGGAAACATCAGGGTTGTGATGTGAATAACTGTCATATATGCAGCTGTTCTGGGAGAAGGTCAGAATGTTCAGCAGATTGCTTTGTTGTTTAACCAAAATGTTTCCTATGAAAGAAGACTAAGTTCATTATTATGGTCTACATGAATTGCTCAGAGCAGAGGAATATTTTACACTTTATAAAATTCATAAAGATGAGGGTTGATAGACTAAAAGTTAGTTTTTTTTTTTTACCCCGTTGGCAATTAAAAGAAAAGAAAAAAAAAAAAAAAAAATATATATATATATATATATATATATATATATATATATATATATATATATATATATATATATATATATATATATATATATATTTGAAGCATGTATTTAACAAAATTATATAAGTTTTATGCTTACTATAAGAAAAAAAATATTTGCCAGAAAAATAAACGGAATTCAAGATATTTTATCTGAAAACAAGTTTATCTTCAAACATCCTCAAACAAATGTATACTTGTTTTAATGGAAAATACAAGATGAAAAATAAAAAGAAGATGATATAGTACAGTACAGCACAGTACAGTGGTGTAATATACACTATAGATCAAATGTTTTGTTTTGATCAAAAGTAACCTTAAAGACATTAATGTGAAAGATTTCTAGTTAAAACTTCATTCATCAAATCCTGAAATTAATATATCATGGTTTCCACATAAATATTAAGCAGCTGCTGTTTAAAAATCTTTTCATACTAATAATAATTAGAAACGTATCATTAGTACCAAATCTGCAGGATTATTTGACCTGAAGAGTGGAGTCAATTCAACTTTGCCATCACAAAAATGTACTACATTTTAAAAAATACTAAAAATGAGTATAGTGTTGTACATTATGGTATTGTATAGTATAAAATAACACAGCATAGCACAATACAGTACAATATAGTAATATTGACAAAACTGAAAAAAATGAAAATAATTGAATAGATTAAAAGACATCCACTCCTCCTTTATATTAGTATTACATGTAATTTAATGACTGTACAGGTTAAACTGACCATATAAATGGAGTCATAGCTTAGTGTTGATTAATAGAGAGCTTACCGTACAGGGTTTTTACTGTACCTCAAGGACAAAATGTAAGAGAAATCATGTGGAATTTTCTGCACTGGAAACTAAGATGAATGATGCTCTTGAGGATGACAGGCAGGAATGTGCATACCTGAAAAGACCTTTTACATCTCATTTGCTGTCAGCCCAATAAGGCCCCATTTCACGGCTTGTTGAATGTGTGTGTGAAGCAGTAAGCATATCTGTGTGTGTCCAAAGTATAGGTGCTTATTTGTGTGTGTGTGTGTATCCACTGCTCTCCTCTTTCAGAGCAAAGAAACAGAGAAACTTTTCTGTGGACAGACCCGTGGAGCTGCCGAATGCAGTCTGGTGATAGGATCAGTTTACCTTCACAAGCCTGGCTTTGTTATCCGATCTGCCGCATGCAGGGACACGAAGCAGAGTCAACCCAGTTTAATTCACACAAGATGTCCAATCAGCACCGTCCGTCATTATTATGTTCTTGCATCCCCATGTCCTGGTCCCTCAATAGCCCCAGATGAGACGGGATCCGGTTCTCCTTAGAGGAACTTCTGGTCCTGGCTTTATTTCTGCAAGTAAACACACACATACACAGATACATCAGCTTCGTTAAGCGTAAAGGGCAGCGCCGGTGTTGGGCCATGCTTGGAGGAAGGTGATACCTGCCGTTTGTCTATGCCAAGACTCACTGTGCTGAGGCTGTAGAGGAAAATGAAGATTTTCACTCTGTCGTGGAGGTCCTTTCTGTGTTTCCCTGCCTCGACATCCCTTCAGTTTCTCTCTTTCTGAATTCCCCTCTCCCTGGAGGTTGAGTTGTAATGATTGAAATGTGTGTGGATTCTCAGCATGCTTAGCGCTCATTATCAGACTAGATTCATCAGCGTCCACTCAGCAGACCCACTCGGGCCGAAACAGCTGGCCCTCATACCTAACCTAATAAGTCCACAAATATTCAGCTCAGTCCAAAAATTTGAAGTTCTGCTGTACTCATGAGAGATGCATACTGGGAGATGAATTAAAAAAATGTGGTTAATGGATATTCCTTGAATAGTTCAATATAAAAGTCTTAAATATCCCATCACGGCCAGTAAGAAAGATCTTCATAATACCAAAAAAAAAAAAAAATAAAAAAAAAAAAAAAACGAGGGAATCTTCTATGCTTTGTATATATAGGGCGTGTTTGTTTCTTCTGTGACAGCTGAATAAAAAAAAAAAATAAAAAAAAAAATGAAATAAAATATTTATTTATTATTAAATAATTCATTGACAATGGTTACAAATACAGTTTTCTTAGCATTACATTATCACATTAAATCAGCAATAGCACACACTATGCTAAATATTCAGTCATATTAATTTTAAGACTTTTGCTGAAAATACATAAAATAAAGCTTTGTGCATTTACTTTTACTATCCAGTTCAATGCAAAGAAAGTTATTGTTTTAAACGGATTAGGTAAACTGATCGAATTGGATTAAATACATTCTGACAAGAATTGTGTTGTGTTATTTTCTTCTAAAGTAAATTAAATAAGCCACGATTCATTTGCAACAGGAAAAGAACAATTCATAAATTCATCAGCAAATTAATTAATAAAAAAATTAATAGATTTCCAACCCAAATACTGAACTCTACATAGCATTTTAAAAATGAAACACTTCTGACGGTCAATGAAGATTTAAGAGATGTACTGTAGCATTATTTCTATTGTTTTGGAAGTTGCTATCTTTGATATGTAACTATAATCACTGTCAATATGGTTACAGATGTTGTTCACAGAAGTTGTGCAAAAACAATTTTTAGAACTACAACTTTTATTATTCAGCTGTGAAGTATGATTACATAAAAAAATAATACCACCATTTTTCTTAAAAGGCTGCATCACTTGCTGAATCTACATAGATAGATCGATAGATAGATAGATAGATAGATAGATAGATAGATAGATAGATAGATAGATAGATAGATAGATAGATAGATAGAAAGTGGGGGAAAGTTGATCTCTAATAATTTTGAAAAACGCCTTATGGATTCCCAATAAAGTTCAAGCCTGAGATTTCGACCAAGGAATTCAGGTTCAAGACTGAAAACAGCATTTTCAACATCAAGAAATTTTTTGTAATTCCCTAGATTTCCACTCTCAGAACACAAGCGCATAAACAACTGGAGCGCATTTCACTGCGAATGAGCCAGATAATATGACACAGTAGCCGACAAAAGAAAAAAGAAAAAAAGAAAATGACAAAATCACAGGAAGAAAAGTGAGCGGTGGAGGGAGGGTGTGTGAATTAACGAAAGAATCAATCAAAAGCCCACATCTGATTATGTGAAGCGGACCATCAACACAACTCATGATCTCTCTCTGTCAACCCCATGGCCACATTAATCACGTTAGGCATTGCCAAACCAAACATGAGAATACTAATGACATTGGATTAGGCTTCAGAGACCGGGTGCCGAGCAGGCTTGATTTCATTCAACGTATGAGAAGGGAAATACCATGAGACAGAGCCCTGGGCTGGTGCAAGGTTATCCCCTCCTCTCTTCCATCTCAATTCCCCCCGGTCCCCTAATTCGGCTAATACCGCTGGTTTCCAGGGATGTTATTAATCAATACAGTCTCTAATGAGACAAACTGCCTGGGGAAAGTCTACACCAGGGGGCCCCACCGAGACCCATCTATTGTGTTTGAACTTCTTTCGTAAGCATTTTTTAACGCTTTTTTTTTTTTGACCTTTCTAATCCAAAAATCTTCTTTTTTTTCCTCATTGGTAAAATTTGAGCTTCTATGCTTCGCTGAGAACCCCCTGATTACTTTGACTCTCAATTTACATGTACGTCTCACCGCAGCGATCCGCTTACTGGCATCCTCGCTCGCCTGATTGCTGTTTACTGGCGGCCACATGAAGACTGTGTGCAACGAGTGCTAACGGCCCTCTTGATCCCCTTGTAACGGTGCAATATGTGTTTATTTGATGCTGTGTGGAACATGAAGAACGGCACCTGTAGTTCAAGCAGATACAGTTGCATTTGTGGTTGATCTATTGGATGGGTGGGGGCTGGGGGACACACGTATTCTCTTTTGTAGCGGGAGGGCTGCAAATATTTCAGAGGGGTTCAAAAGAACAAGGCCCTTTAATGTTAAGAACACAGCTGTGTTTACATAAATACCATTAGAGAAAAAGGTAGAGGGTTAGAGAAAGAGAGAAAAAAAGACATGGATGGGATGATGTAATGAGCCTGGGGAAGAAGTGCAGGGTGACCTTTGACATCTCAACCCTGTTCAGGAAGGAGTGATGGCTCTTTTTTTCTTCTTGTTAGAGCTGTCCACATAGCTGTTCAATGTACATTGTAACTCGGCACACCTGAGCAGGTGAAGGAGGTGATGTGGAGGTCAGGAGCTCGCTTGTGTAGGCTCCTGTGGATGACACCCCGGAGATAAAGAGATTTTTTGGCATTGCGTCCGACTGGAGAAAAATTAATATTTCCTCTGGTGTCAATGCAATCCAGGTACTGAAATCAAGCCTACAGTGCAGTTTTTTTTTTTTTTTGCTGTGATGAAAATGTATGCAGAAATTACTGGTTGGTTAATAGTGAAACATTCGTTACAGCAGACAAACAACACTGACTATTGTGAATAAGCAAATCTATAATAAGCCTAATTTACATAAAAGGAGGCATGATTGGTCTGAAAAATGGCAATGGCTTAAAGATTTAAATACTTGCAGCAAAGTACTAGTTCAGCACATTTAGATCCTGTTAAACTAGATTATGGGTGGTTAGTAAATAAAAATAAAATATAATTTACAAAAAGTAGTTCATTTTCTCACAGTGTACATGATGGGTGCATAAAATGACAAATTATTTCAAAAGAAATAATTTGTATACCCATGAGAACAAATCTACCGGTGCAAAAACACACACACTCACACACACACACACACAAATGAAAACTGATTTATTAAAAGATCCTCATTTAAGGTAAGTAGCGGCTATGTGTTAATATTTCATTTATTTATTTTTGTTAAAATGTGACCTTGATTTAATTCAATTAAAACAAAGGAACAAAATTTAGTACAACATATCCACAATTGAACTAAATGAAGAAACCATTTTATTTTATTTTTTATTTTATTTTTTTGTGACCATGTGTCTTTGTCATGTATGGGGCTCTATACGAGTACTCCATAAGTTTGTATTATATTTACAGTATTTCTGTAGCTCAAACAGTAGAACAGTGTCGCTAAAAATACTAAGATCTTGAGCTTGATTCCAAAAGAATACAAGACCTGATTAAAATGTATACCTTTCTTTGGATAAAACATTTCTTAAATGAAAATTTAATTAATCATTTTAATCAACGTATCTATTACCATGACAATTACCTTGAAAGTAAATAAAAATACAATTGTTAGTCATTGAATATTCATTAATGTTTGTTTATCCTCAAATTAATGTTTACTAAATGAATGTGCCTTCTTAAACTAAATTATTAAACAAACAAGAAATCCCATCTGTATTTAACTAACAAGATAAAAAGGTTAATGATGAATTTATGAAGGAATAGATATTTTTACCTCAAATCGTGCATGATCATACATCTTTCATACATTTGAGGAAAAGAATAATATTACATAATGATTTAGCTTGTTTATAATTCACAATAAACCTTATGCTTAGTTATAAAATCTTTAGGCATAAAAAACATCTGCACATAAACTTCCCCATAGACAGACAGATGACAGTAATTCAATAAGGGACAGCGAGGGCTTTTAAAGATTTTACTGAGGAAGGATTATTCTTCTTGGAGAACAGAGAGAGAGAGAGAGAGAGAGAGCGGGGGAGAGAGTGAGGGAAAAACAGACAGGGACAGAAAGAAACAGGGAGCATAAATCTGGACAAATAGGGAGACTAGAAGGCAAGTGGGTTGCAATCGATAAAACAAAATAAAAAAAGATGAACCTGGGAGTACGGGGAGGGCAACCTGTGTAACAGCTACTCAAATGGGCCAAATGATGTGTAGGAATGTTGTATTAAAGAGAAAGACAGAGAAAGAGAGTGAGAACAGATTAAGATAATAGTTGTGTTAGCTTGTACGCTGATGCTTATTTTCTGTAGCCTTGTGTTTATTATCTATCCATTATGTCGTGCTGTGTTTGCACTGCTGAACTAAACGGCTTGACCGTGCCCTGCTGTCTATTGTATTGCTAAGGCCACAGTAACCCCCGACCACACACACACACACACACACACACACACCACACACACACACACACACACCATGCAGGTGCAGTGAAAGGGGCTAACAAACAGACTGATCTCTCATCTCTTCTATCTTTAGCCCATTCCAGCGGTGAGTGTGTGCCTTCATGTGTTAAATTAGCCGTACACTGTCCTCCCTCTCCTCCCAGTGATCCTGATAAGGCGTATTAACTCACATACCGGGGGAGACACACCGTTTTATCCACAGATACACACTTACAATACCACTGTGATGTCATATGCAACATACAAACCTTTTGATAGTTTTCACGTGGCGTCACAAACTCATAGAAAAGCACATCTGGAGGGCAAAACAAAGCTTTGCTCCACTGCCTGCCAGTTATTTTTATGCAGTTTGCATTTAGTAGTAATGTAGTAAAATGCAGATATTAAAAGGTGAAATTCAGTTAACACCTTATTGATGATGTATATTTTGTACAGGCAAGCATATGAACCCAGAATATAAACACAATGTGCAAAGTTTCACATTAAATGATTTCCCATAGAAAACCATTATAAGGAAAATACTGAACCATTAAGGGGACAGCGTTCATATTCCGACCTCTTCTGCTTGCCTGTGTAAACTATGCATCATTAATACAGTGATTACTGAATTTGATCTTTTAATATTGCCATTTTAGACATATTATGGCACTTTAAGTGTTTTTACAACGTTTGTCACATGGTTTAATGATATTTAAATATTGCCAAAGGTGCTTAATATGGATTGCAAATGGCCCAAAACTTGCATTTTGTTCACATACCTCTGTTTTATTCTTTTGAGAGGTGATCTAAATATTTGCGCCTGTGAAACAGATTGAAAATTGACAAGCTTGTGCTGCAGTTTCTGTGGATGTTTTGCCCTCCAGGTCTTCTAGCCAGTCAGCTGACTGAAAGCTATCAATAGATTAATGTACTACTTCCTGCACTCAACTTCATTTGATTTTTGAAAGCAATTTTTGTTTCATTTATTTTCTGTGTTGTTTCTAATAACATTAGAGGGAAGACTGGAAAAGATGAGGAAAAGCGATCAGATTTGAATGGTAAAAATCAACACCAGAAAATCAGTGTGTGTGTGTGCGTGTGTGTGTGTGTGTGTGTGTGAAAACCTATTCTTTTTAGTTTTATAATAATAATTATTATTATATTACATATTTGGGCCACTGTGTAATTTTTAGAGGGAAGGCACACCGTAAACAAACACACACACAGACACACACACATATATACATTTATAAATGAAAGAAAAATAATAATTGGATTCTGTTTCACAGGAAAATACCGAAATACAGAGTGAAAATAGTTTCAAAGTAAATTCTACACCCCTTTTTTTTCAGTGCCTGAACTGATGATTTTTCGGTTACATACTGTATATGTATTGTATTCATGTACCGACCATCTTCTTATATCTTGTGTCTTTTTTCCCTCTTTTTTTTGAGAAAGAAGACAGGAAAAGATGAGAAGAAAAAATGAAGAAAAAAAAAAGAAGATTTTTTTACAAATCATATGGAAGCCACTAGGCCACGGCTCGTTTGTTTTCCAATCACATAAGCATTGCATTCATCTTGCCACACTCATCTTTTCTTCTTTTTTTGGCTGTCACTTTTATTTATAACAATCGCAAAGAGTAGACAGGAAATGATCAGGGGGAAAAGTCAGAAGTTCACAATTCCTGCATCAACTCTAAAAGTCATTGAGAAGTTAGTTTTTGTTCTATTATTTGTTACATTTTTAGTCCATGTTTTACTTTAATTAGTAATGACAGCACTGAAAATGATAAGCAGAAAAAGTCAGATTTGAACTCACGATTCCCACATATGCTCCATTTGCGCATGAGCCACTAGGCCGCATCTCCAAGGTTTTGTTTTCAATTGCATATGTATTGCATAACTCCGAACAAATAACCACCCACATACAACACGGCGCGCACACACATCTCACCATCTCTGAAATGTTTTCCCCCTCGGCTCAGTCTGCATACTCAAACGCTGACAGCCCCTTCCAAACACCTCCTTGATAGTTGGATATCTCTACACTATTACGTCACACACGTACACAATCGCGCACACACAGACAGGCCTCTCACTCACAGTCGGACTATGGTACTCATCTGTCTCGTTCACATCTTTCTTTCGGTTTCCGGAGCTTCCAGTCAAGGCAGACGTCGGCTCTGCGAGGGGCTGAAGTCTCTCCAGTCTGCCTGGGTGTATTTTTAGAGCCTCAGCACCAGAAATACTCCGAGACTTGACAGTTTGAATGTGCACACAGGCTTTCAGAAAATGTTTATAAATTTCCCGAGCAATTTGGCAAGAACAACAGGACGTGGCCATGTAGCGAGTCAGAATAAATAAAGAAATAATCCCTCACAAAGCCAGAAACTCCAGACTGTTTCAGAACAGAGTAAAGATTTTCACACTTTGAGCATATAAAGCGCTCTCTGGGGACGGAAAACATTAATATTTCAGATTTCACTGAGGAGAAATGGATTTTCAGTGTAGATCTATATAGTATCCTTAATGTGGGAACACTTGCATTAGTAAGCAAAAAGTGTCCAGGTAACGCTTATCCAAAGAAACAGTTGAAGCTGATAAATTTTCAGTCAATGGCGCAAGCCAAGACGAAATAGTAGCGTATAAACGTTTTCTTTCAGAGGTAAATGGCTGCCATAGTGCCACATTGCCTTTCAAATGATGTTGAATTGAGACATCATAAACAAAGCGACGCTGTCTGACAGGCCCACAATGGAAGCAGAGAGGCGAAGGACTATATCAGCAGACTCAAATATTGACTTTGAGACACATTAGCAAAACCGTTCACCCTCGGTCGAAAGAAACTCTCATTTAGGGTCTGTCATTTGGATGACCTTTTCCTCATTTGTATGTAAATCCCCTAATTACAATATCCGAAGTGTTTAACCCTCTGCCACACACCACGACAGATTAAGACTTAGTGTGGGAACGTTCTGATTCAAACGTAGATCTGGGTGTCACACAACAGGTCACTAATTGGATATTATCTATCAAGAATTGCCTCTTAAGTGAAATGTGATGTAAAGTTGAATGAAATAAGCCCACTTAATCCATCATAATTTGAATGAATTCTTCCCGACCAGTGTTCAGTGTTTCACAGTTTCTCTTTTAGTTTTTGTCTTTGGATGACAATGTCCTTTTAATTTACTTAACATTTAATTCATGGTATGAAATTTTAGTCAACAGGAAAAAAATAAGATTTTTTTTATATTGCAATATTATCATTTATAATTGTATTTTGTTAAAAAAATGTAATGTGCAATTTTATATTTTAATTTATATATTAATTTAAACATACATCTACAGTTAAAAAGTTTGGGGTCAGTAAGAGTTAAAAAAATATATAATATTTAAATTCTTTTTCTAAAGTCTCCTATGCTCACCAAGGCTCAAACAAGCATTAAAAACAATAATATTGTTCTAAATTATTTCAATTTGGCAAACCTGCAAATTTATAATGTAATTTATTCCTGTCATGGCAAAGTTGAATTTTCAGCAATCATTACTCCAGTCGTCAGATTCTTTAGAAATCATTATAATATGCTGATTTGGTGCTCAGGAAACATTTCCAATTTTTATCAATGCTCAAAAAAGTTGTACTGCTTAATATTTTGTAGAAACTATGATCATTTTTTTAGGAGTCTTTGACGAATTGCTCGAAAGGACAGCATTTATTTGACATAAAAATATTTTGTAGCAATTTAAACAGCTTTACCAGTGCTGAACTTTAATTTAATGCGTCCTTGCTGTAAAACAACATGTAAAAACTGTATGTTTTTAAGTAAAATTGTTTACTTAGCAGCATACATCTTTATAACTGTTACCAAAAAAAGTTTGTTAACAAAAATTTTTGTCTTTCACGACATTACAGTGTCATATATATACCCTGACTTGAAAAAACGGGGTTGTCCTGGAGCTTGTTTTGGTGTGACAGCTGCAGTGGAATGCTGTACAGTACTCTCACACTCAGGAATGTCGGAGGCCAGTTCTCTCTGGCAACGAGGAGGGCAGAAAGTCACACTCTCCAGGGGTCCTTCCAAGAATAATTTGGCCACGGGGTTAAGTTTCACTGCAGTGGAATCACGCGAGGTTCGGGTCAAAGGGCTGTTTGAAGGGTAATAATCCATTCGAGCCCACATCACTCATATCTCACATATTTACAAACAACAAGGGTATCTAAAGTGAAGGTGGCAACTGCGGGTATACCTGAGCACTGATATGAAATGGCACACCATGAGCGCTATTCTTCTGGGGAATGAATACTAGCAGGCTGAGTTCACAAAGGGCTGAGGCTGGAAGAGAACAAACAGTAGGCTGCAAAACGAGGCGCTTTTATTATAATTGAGAAATGAGCCTCGCCGTCTGGCCTTTACAGCTGGCCCGAGATGACTTACACTTGCGCTGAGGTAAAATGGTTTCATTTTGCATTTTTAAATTGCCTCCATTCTAATCTGTTTTCAAAGCCTGTCCCTTTAGCCTATCAGGTGAAATATTAATTGTCTGAGGGGGAGTTTGTGCCTATCAGGCTGAAATCAGAGCCTGTAGTTACTCCCTTCTGGAACAACAAAGGCTACGGCTTTTCTGCCCAAGCGATTGTTAGGGCAGCGTGACTGTAGGAAGTGAGACGGGAGAGATTTATGTGTTTATATGAGTTGTCGGAGACGCATCATAATATCGCATGGACGGTGCCGTTAATTTGATATGTCATTTGCCGAGGTCAGATATTTGATATCGCGCACGCAGATGATTTAAAAGGTAGGGGGCTCTGAGCTGTAAACATTCAACCATAAATATCTGACCAATCATAAACACCTCATTAGAGCAAGTCATCAAGCCAGAATGCTGAATATGAAACGCTGTCATTAGATGACATTATTAAAAGCACATGTGCAGATTTATACAACTGAGAACTTTTTTTTTGGAAACCTGGTTATTATGGCTATAATTTGTATATTAAAGCATAATTAGTATGCAAGCGCCAGTGAACAGGCCACTTAACAATTTTACACGATTTATGTTAGTAGGGTGGCTTGGAAATATGAGAAGTACTACTCATCAAATTATGTACACAAACCGTA
The DNA here is from genome assembly GCF_003368295.1 of Carassius auratus. Lineage (NCBI taxonomy): Eukaryota > Metazoa > Chordata > Actinopteri > Cypriniformes > Cyprinidae > Carassius > Carassius auratus. The sequence goes on from NC_039262.1 coordinate 12,747,592, forward strand.
ATAACAAGACATCAAAAGCTATTCCATGATTTTGGCATAATTGTTTCTCTTTTTTTCTCTCTCCTTTTAATTTTAAATTTTTTAATTGGGTTACAATTTACTTAAACTCTTTATATATAATGCACTATTTATAAATGTGTGTGCATATCTATCTATCTATCTATCTATCTATCTATCTATCTATCTATCTATCTATCTATCTATCTATCTATCTATCTATCTATCTATCTATCTATCTATCTATCTATCTATCTATCTATCTATCTATCTATCTATCGTGCTGTCATATTGTCATATTAATCACATCAAAAAAAAAAAAGTTTTTACATAATAAAAAATGTGTGTACTGTGTATTAATGCACACATGCATGTGCATATTTAAGAAAATTATATTTAAATATATTTATATATAATAATAGATGTAAAGGTTTTTTTATATATGTGTGTGTACTTATACATACTTAATAAATATACATTTATGCACATATATTATGGAAACAAAAACTTTTATTTTGGATGTGATTAGTGGTTTGACAGCACTACTATTTATATATATATATATATATATATATATATATATATATATATATATATATATATATATATATATATATATATATATATATATATATATATATATATATATTAATCAATCACTAAAATGTTTCAGTTTTTGCAATATTACAATGTTTTTTGTAATATATTTAAAAATATACCACTATATATATATATATATATATATATATATATATATATACACACACACACACACACACTGTAGAATTTATTATAATATTTTTGCCAGTGGGTCTGTTAATATTTTAAAAGCTATGACTGAAGTTATATCCACCATCTGTAAATGAAGTAAATGGACCGTCGTGACTCTCCAAACATAACATACTCAACACATAAATCACAACACACTAACAAGACAAGCAAAGATATCCTGTGCGATTGCGATTGCGTATGTTATATGCATGCGTGTCCCTGCAGATTTGAACTCTCCGCCACAACAGATTTTATCTGTGACATTTGACAAGGTAAAGGACACCCGAGATTAGTCTCTGGAGACCACGGGCATCAGTACCTGACAGAAAATACCATGCACATCTCATTTCTTAGCGGGTCATCGGCCTACCCCGTCGACGAGCCCAAGAACTCGAAACGACTGGAGATGCCACTCTCATGCCAAAGAAACGGTTTGTGTTTTGCTCTGTCACAACGTGTCTGTAACTTCCATTGTTGCAGATTGAAGAAACAGCGGGAATGACAGGAAAGAACTCGGCGGGGCTTCTTCAAACTTACTGCAGCATACGGAAAATTTTGTGGATTGCCATTGATCGCTAAAACGTTGTGCCTTAGAAAGAACTTGGAGAACATTTCCAGAAAGGCGTCCTCGTGAGCGAATCAATCTCGCTCACACCGTGAGCCAACCTGGAGCAGTCAGCTTCAATTTCATTCACAATGCTTACCCACCAACCTAGCGCTGTGTTCCCTACACTGATAATTGAGGAACTTGTGTAAATTGCAAACAAAATTATATTTGCCCTTTTTCGTTTTTCCTTCAAAAGCCAACATAATAGCCTTATCTGAAGATTTCTTATATAGTTATTCAAAGGCTTCTTTTTCTCCTTTCATAGTCACTAATTAATTCCAGAAACTGGTGGCCATTTTTGAAATGAGACCGTTTTTATGAGAACACTGAGATTGACAGTTCTGACACTGTTATTCTGTGTGGACAAAAAAAGCAAAAAATTAGATTCCAGCTCATCTCGAGTTTGTTGAGCTGACAATGTGCAGTGGGAACAATTGTTGAAAAGATGCGAAAGGGGGTTGGTGTGTGTGTGTGTGAGACAATGGTGTTGTGGTGCGCCCCAGGGCCTGGCTAACTGCAAGAGGGGAAGTAGTGAAATTGCTGCACGGGAGATCAACAGTATCTGGTGTGAAACATAAACGTGTCTTCCAGGCTAAACTGAGATTTTCATGTTTCCTGTGGCTTGGGCGAGTAACAGAAACACATCGCATACCTTCTCCCCTTCAGCTATTCTCAATCAAGAGTAAAAGTACTCGTAAAAACTGAGGAAACTGCCTCTGCTCTGGGGAGAATGTAACACAGTTGGTACAACATTCAGCAGAATGGCAGAAAATGGAAAAGACTTTTAACATCTGTTATCCAGCTACTCCGGGGCGAATTCTCTAAATAGTCGTGTCATTTTTGTGTATGGTATTTTGCCAAAAAAAAAAAAAAGAAGAAGAAAGAAATAGAAAGAAAATGATCATAATCCATTAACACCCACAATCCAGTTTTACCAGATGCTAAATGCACAGAGTTACAATAAGTAGGCTATTATATAAAGTAAGTCTTTATCAGTCTTTACAGTAAAAACTAATTAGGTTGTTGATTCAATACTTTTAAGTAAAAAAACAAACAAAAACAAAAAATTATATATATTATATTCACATACATTTTAAGATTTTCTAAATATTACATTTAGTAAATGTTAATGTTAAAATGAGTTTAATTAAAGGGATATTTCACCCAAAAATACAAATTCTGTCATCTGTCATCTCACCCTTGCTTCATTTAAAAAAACAATTTGCTCCCACCTTATATTAGGTGACCTTTACTTCTATGTTCTTGTTTAAATTAATAATTTGATTCAGTGCACTTATTGTGTACATACATGTTTTTACAATGTACTTGTATTTTTAAAGATACCTGCATGTAATTACATCTGTAATTTCTGTAATTGCATGTATAATTTCACCATAGCCTTAAATCTACCCATACCACCAAAACTGTTCCTAACCTTACCCTTATCCCATCTCAATAGCAGCAAAAGTGTTTTGAATGTGAACACAATAAATACACATTATTTATTTTTTTGATGTAAGTATAAAGTAGTTAAGGCCGCTTAACCACTGAAGTGGGACCAAGGTTTTTTTATTTCTTTATTTTTTTATTGGTCACTAAATGGTTAGGTTAACTACTTGGTGAGTAAATTATGACTGTAATTTGTGGATGAATTACGCCTTTAGTATAACTAGGATAAGGCATGCGCAAATGCAATTAAAAATCCAATATTAATTGATACAGATAAATTAAAACTCTCTAATATCAGCGGATAACCTATTTGTTTATATAGTGCACCCTTACTGATTTGCATTAGTTCTTTACTAAACAGGGGTATAAAATGACTCAGATTGATGGCTCTATCAATGAACTTTTTTTTCTTTTTTTTTCAGACTATGTGCAAACCTTCCTAACATCTGTTTTTATTTCACAGTGGCCCAGGGGAAGTGTAATATTGGCAGGGCAGGTGAGTAAACATACCAATCTTTCGATGATCAATAAAGAATTCCAGTCTTTCTCTCTCTAAGTTGCTCCTCTCTCTAACCCTCTTCATATGTTTTCTTTCTTGTCTTTCTTTCTGTGGAGACCTGCTGCAGTATAGTGGCCTTGGGGACTGGATGAGGTGCCAGAGGCTCGTCTCTTCCTGACATCCAGAACAGATGCCTTAAACTAACAAACACAAGCGCCAGCCTCAGTCTCCTCAGAAAAACACCCTCACACTCTCTCTCACCTCACCAGCGATACTGACACTCCAGGAAGTCCCCTAAAGCCTGTGAATGTGCAGCTGGCACAGCGGGGAGGCCTCATCCCAAAGCTAATCTGGACAGGTGACGTGCAAAACAGCACAGCACCTCTGGACATGTTTCTACTTTATGTTGCTCTTTTCTAAATCCCACACTGAATGGCTCTTCTTTAAGTCTCTTGGCAGATATTCAGGGTCTCTGCACATGGATGTCACTCAAAAATGTAATGGCTATTTTTCTTTTTTCTTTTTCCTTGTTGCTTTCCTTCAACTGCAAGTCTGAATTTATGTGGGAAGTACAAAGGCTACTTGAGTATGTTCAAATATGCTAATCATTAAATTGACGAATGTACACAGTAGAGGACTTTGATGTCTATATTTACAACATGCAATTTCTTTTAAGTTGTTCTTGTCTTTTGTTGTAGTTAACAAATGTTTGACCCTATGTTGTCTTAAAACATCGCTGGGAGTGTTTACACTTGGGGGTTTCACTGCTGGGATGCATTTGAGATGGATAGGAACTCAGGAGATGGTTCGAGGCCAGAGCAATTCAATATTCACTACCATTCAAAAGTTTAGTGACTCAACTTTAACAAAATTAAGTCAGCAAGGATTAATTAATTTGATCATAAATGTAAAGACAATTATGTTACAAGAGATTTCTAGTTCAGATCCTATTTCAAATAATCCTGGAAAAAAAGTATGACAATTTAATAAATAAATGAATAAATAATTTAAAATGAATAAATAAATAAAAAATAAGCGATAACAAGAAATGTATCTTGAGCATGAAATCAGCATATAACAATTTCTGAAGTATCATGTGACACTGAAGACTGGAAAAATGACTGCTGAAAATTCAGCTTTGCCAACACAGGAACAAATTACATTTTACAATATATTAAAAATAAAACAGTAATATGAAACTGTAATAATATTTCCTATAACAAACAAAGTTGTACTTAATTTTTAACCCATTTTATTTGGTAAAAAAAAAAAAAAAAAAAAAAAAACATTTCTGACCCCAAAAATACCAAATTAGTTACTGAGATTTATTTATTTATTTATTTATTTATTTATTTTTTTTTCATTTATTGGAATCAGCTAATATTAGATGTTTAATTGTGTTCATTTTTATTTATTTATTATTATTAATATTACAGTACTATTTTCATCATCTAAAAAAAAATTTAAAAAAATAAATAAATTCAAAAACACTTTTAAATGCAAATCTGATGATGAATACACATTGTTCATGCTGATCCCTAAGTTCACTTGATTTATTTAAAATGACTTTTTCAGACAAAGTAGAATATTAATATCAGCCCCTTATTATCATGACAAAATAATAATATTAATAATGTTTATTAGCTCATTGGTATCAGACAGACAGACAGACAATAAAGTTGCATCATTGGCGTCAGAAACAAGATGTAACCCAACCAATTGTAAACTCCTCTGATTGTTCTCTCAGACAAAACCACAACCCACACTGAAGTTCAGGAGCTCAAAGACAACAGGAAAACAAGGCACATAACAGCTGTTGCCTTTGGTAAAGCAATCATCAAAGCAATTTTATCTATTTTTGTCACCTCCTGTTCATATTTTTGAGAGCCACACTTTAGCACAAACATGTCAACGGCCCAAATACTGCTCACCTGATAACTTAAACTAAAAGTTAAAAACTCTGAATTTGTCAGGTTCGGCCAAAGTGCACAAAACCTCCAGAGGCCATAAAACAAGCCATAAGCACATTTAATTAATCTGCCATAAATGTGTTACACGTATCCTCCTTTAAAGCTGGGTTATTATTTAGTATCTAGCGTTATGGTTAAATTAAGAAGAGAAACAGGCGCAGCTTGCCTGCATTTTAATTATCCCCCTCTGCAGGCGAAATAAACCCACTTCTCATCCTCTGCCAAGTGGTCCACCACCTACAGGAAAGCGGCAATGCTTCAGTTCTGGAGAGAGCTGCTCAGCACAGCTCCAGCTCCCAGAGTGCCGCTGCAAATGTGACCTGCTGATGGGCGGGATGGAGTCGACGGTCTCTGGTGACAGTCGTGATGTTGTCGGCGAACAAAACACATAATGAAAAACACAGGAGAAGAACTAAAGCAGCCGAATAGTTCAATCTAATCACCTAAATGAGTGTGCAGAGACGTTTTGTGAATGCAATATTAAACATAGCAACACAGCATCATTTCATACAACAACCTGAGATTTCTGGGCAACAATTGCGAGTATAACAGAATAGGAAGACAGCAATGGTTGATATCCCATAAAATGGACAGCAACTCAAGTTTCTTACACCTCAAGTAATCTCTCATGTGTCTCCTCTAGAACACAAGCATTGGGGACGTGACTTTAAAATTGCATCTTGCCAACTACAAGCTACGCATGTAGTCTGATGTAGTTGAAGTACAGTCAAACTACTATTGTTTTGAAAAAAAAATAGTTAACTACACAAGCTACAAAGAAAAAATAGCTAAATAAATCAATAACAAAGTTTTTTTCATGTATAATCACTGATTATTCATTTGAATAAACTGGACTGTCTACAAAAGAGAGAGGGGGGACCATTTAGGAGTTGCTAATGAATGATTCGGACTGTTTAGTTCACTAATTAGTTCACTCAAATGAACAAAGCAGACTTTCCATCATTACATGTTATTATACCCTCAACTCAGACATAAAAAAAATGGCAACAAAGCATTTGGATGGACTATTGTAACTCATTGAAAAAAGTGCCTGTTTCCAGAAAATCTACACTACTTCCAAAACAGATGAACTACTGGCATGCTACTGAAAAGGGTAGTTCACAACAAAAAAAACTTTGCTAATGTTTGTCAAGACATAATTATATGAACTTCTGTATGAAGTACAACATTTTAAAAAAACATATAAGACACGGCTGATGTTGATAAGTACTACATATCTGTGAGATTTCCAGTGCAACGAAAGCTAAAAAACATATATTTTCCACTGGGATTCTGTCATAATAACCTCCATGGCTACGTAGAAACATCTGCCCCTTTGTACATGCTTTAATAATGAAATGAGAATTCCCTTCCTCTTTCTATATGTCTTCACCTTGTTTGGAGTCTTTTTTTTTTTTTCTTTTAATAAGTTATCAGTTGTGACCCAGCTGCTTGCTTGAGCACATGAGCTCTTGCACAAACATGTGCCTTGCCATGTAGGAGCTTTTCAAGACAAAAGCAGAGCTAGAGGGAGCAGCAGAGGTCGGACCTGAGAGCTTGTCTTGTTCTCCTTCTGTTTTAAGCTGATTCACAAGCATTCTAATCAGCTTAAAACCTCAGACGTCTCCCGGAACCTTTGAGAACCTGGCAGGCTCCTTAGATTGCCAGCATCTCCTCTCAGACAAAAACGCTCTCAGTTCCGCCTGGTTTGATTGAGACATAACCCACAAAAGCGTACGCACGAGTGCTAGAGAGTATCTGCCGTCTGCAATCAGGTCGTCAGGTGTCATGTCAAGTTACACGGCTGGTCCAGATGTCTCTCTGCAGCACTTTGAAGAGCACCGTGTGTTGGTGGCGGTTTAATTGATGGCTAAGAGGAGTCACAAAGGGGTGAGAGTCAAAGAGGGTGAATTTTACTATGACTCAGTGCACTGCACACATATTTCCACAGAGCCGACAGTAGCACAGAGTGCTTGAATGTGACCTTGAGCACGAAAAATCCAATTCTTGATTCTCTGTGAATGAAGAACTGTGACCATAGAAGAGCTTTTCACTCACGAGAGTTTATTATCTCATCCAGCCATATCTGCATTGAATTGAATCCTATAGACATCAATCGTTGTGCTGTTGGCGCTTGGTTATTGCACATAGAATGGTGCATTTATATGTGCAACAGACTTCTATGTTCAGCAAAACAGGTCGAATCGCTTCCAGGTCAGGTGCTTTGTTTAATATCGAGTTGTTTTACACAAGATGGCTTCAAAGGATCTACCAAACATGTGCATGAGCTGTGTCTACTGCATATACAGATTGATATCTTTTTATGCTTCTCACTAACATTCAGATATTAAAATTGAATAAAACAATTGATCCAGCAAGCAGATACGATGAGAGCTGTTTTTTTTTGTTTGTTCATGCGACATTTGGCAAAAAGCCTATTGTGGAGTCCAAAAAACAGTGCAAGTGTTATCATTAAAAGTATTTAACTCGCAAATGAACTCGAAAACTAATTATTTTACTCAAAAACAAATTAACCTTACTCGAAAACAAACAAACATCATTGATTTATTTTAAAGTTATTAATAAAATCTCCTTAAAACCAATAGACATGACAAATTTACACCTACACCAAATGCAAAACATAGTTCACCTAGGTTTAAGTCCCGGGGTGTGGCATTTTCAATTAATTATGACAACTTCCTGTTCACTTTCCCTATTGTCCTATTTGAAAAAAAGGTCAAATATGGCAAAAATAAAACCTTACTGAACTGTCCAATTGTAAAAGCATATTTTTCAAACTAGATGGCAGTTTTATTGTAAAACTATTTTAGTGTTTACATGGGGAACTGTCAATTCTTTTACTGTCATATCTATGCACAAAGAGCTAATGTAGCCTACAATAGATGCTGATTGTTGTTTCTCAAAAACAGTATCAAAAACTGATAGACTGAATAGACTGAAAAAGACAGACATGCTCATTTTAGAAACTGCAATGTAAAAATGAAACACGAGGAATGTGTGTAAACCATGAAATATGACTGTAAAAAGGAACTGTAAATGATTGGATGTGGAATTTAGCCTATCCATAGTAAACCAGTGTGGTCACCATGTTTTAAAATCATGCAGCTTTACATGCAATAATCTGGCATTTGTCTATTTAAAATTTTGTCTTGTTGCCTGGTAAAACTGGTATTTACAGAACAGTTGCTTTCTATTTTTTTTCCTCTTCTACAGTTAGATCTACCTGCTTCACATTATACAAATGCATTCCTTTTTAACCTTGCCTGGGAATACAAAGCTTTCTCATTTTCTCTTTTTCTTTCCACTATCAGCGAGCAAGGGGCTACTTATCATGTAGCAGATAAGATTACACGCAAGAGTCTGAAACATTTACATCTTCAATTCAGATCCCACTGTGAATTAAACAAGTAGCAGTGCTTAGAATAATAGTGTGGCTGATTTTTAACTGGCTATTTGCTAATTAATCAGCCATTACATTAAACGAACAAAAAACACAAAAAAAGCTGGTTTGACCAGCTGGTAACCCTCATGTAGTCAACTAATAACCAGTTTGTATCTGCTAGAAACCAGCTACCATGCTCCAGATAGACAGCTACTAGCTTTATCCGGATTTTCCAGCAGGTGAGGCCTCATTTATTAATTTACACCCTCTTGTCATTGTTTATACACATATTGTCATGTCGGCTCGATATTCAAGCCTCGGCCTTCTCAGCATTTACGCCAATGTTCACTGACAGCACGCCTTTAAATTGCAGCGAGATCCTGCTGCCTCACGCGCACCAGCATACGCCTATAGAATTCTAAGATGCGCGTCTGAGACAGGAAACAGCACTACGCCATGACAACCACAGGCCCAGCGCTTGACGTGATGTCAGCCGCAGTGACAGGCGGGTTTCGAAGCTCTGCGGGCTACAGACAGGCCAACCTCAGCCCCTGACAGGATCTGTCTTTAGGGGAAAAGCCGCCTCTGTCCAGACGGTCCGGCAGCCTGACCCCTGTGCCCTTGTGCATGTTGTTTACCTTCAGAAGTTGGCACCCGTACAAACACAGGGCTCTGACTGGTCGGTCAGGGCTAGCGGCTGGAATTGACATGGCAGAAGGGGGTTGGAACACCTCGCTTCAGCCCACAGGTCCCCTTGGGTCTGCCAAAAACTGGAGGAGAGATGTGCAGACCTACTGACCACAGGGTCAGCTCAGAGTCTCTACTGTGCTGCATTTGAGAATAGGAGAAAGTGAGCTGGTGAACGTTTTCAATAATTAGATCCATCACAATAAACGGTGACTGATGCTTTGTCTCATCATCTGAATTTACAATGTCAACCAATTTTAGATTTTTTTTTTCTACTGGTATTTGGCACAGATCAGTACAGAAGCAATGTTTCTACATCAGAGTAAAAAAAAATAAGCAGGTAACTGTATATGTAAAGTAAACAATAAAAAAATAAAGCTATTTTGTAACAAAGTGTTTCTGAAAAATAGTTATACAAATATTCAAGCAAATGTTTTTCTGACCCCTTGAGATAAGATATTTTTGAAGTGGTGCTAAATAATATATTTTTCACTGTGTTGTCTTTTTTTCTCTGTATATACATATTGAGAGTTACTTTGAGTTATACTGTGCATGGGTGTCTTTTACAGTCTGATTACATTTGACCTGTCACTAGTGCGGGTTAAAGAGAATGGACAGCAATTACACGCAAACCCACACAGTTTTTCAGGTTTATGATCCGTGCTTTAGATTCTCATGGGGGACATTAACACATAAATTATTATGCAAAGTTATTCAATTGATGCATAATTATGCAAAGTCATTTGAAATGACAGCCTAGTCTGTGGCTTCGCGTTCATTGTATTGCAAATGTGGATGGTGATTTTGTTATCTGTCTCTTGCTTAGCAACACCTGTTTAGTGTAATTAAAACAAACTTTGACATGGGAATTTGACTTGGCAATCAAGGCAATCTTAAAGTGCACTCAAAACTTGATAATGATGGTGTAATGGCTGCCCAAAGATGAATTTCCAAACATGCATTTTCAAGCCTAGACAAAAGCTCTCAGAGTGGGAGAATGAGCTGTAGAACAATTCACACAGCCTTGCTCTAGTTTAATGATTAAGTCTTTCTTTTACCTGAGGCAGCAAGCTACACAAACTAAGCTGTCAGACAATGAGTCACTCAGAAATTGTTGGATTATGTTGTTTTAGAGCAAACCTATTTGGCCTTCTCTGGCAATTTTATGAAAAACCAGTGGTATGTTTTACTGGAATCCAATTTATTAGTTTGCATGTCAGACATTAGTTACAGACATGTGTAACGGGATAAATATTATAGATGAGGGTTCTTTAATTAAATCCTGCTGTAATGTGATCGCGCTTCCTATTGGCTGCGCTGGTGGCGCTATAGCGCACGGAGTTCGAATGAACTGCAGCAGAGCTAGAGGGAACTGCTGTGGGTGAGTCGTTTCGGTTGCAGCTCCACATTAAAAGTAAAAATACTGGTTTTATATTGAATGTTAGGAGATGTATGTTAGGGATTGCACACAGTGGACATTAATTGATTTTTGAGTGTGTTTTCTGTTCGTATTTTTGGGTAATTTGATAGTTTTATTTCTGTTTGCACGAACTCTTTTAATGTGCGCCATTTTTTCCATGTGCTCTCTAAAAAAAAAACTGAAATCATTTCTGAACAGATGGAGCTGTATTAGCGTGACTCACAATTCTCTTCTTTCCACTGCTCTGTGTGCAGGTAATTTTCATAAAGCATTTAAGAATTTACATATGTTTATTGTAAACTGTATTTTGTAGAGCTCTCAATTCATTGTTTTACTTTTCCATTCAATTTTATTCTACTGTTACCGTAAAATGGATGATTATTTTGTACTCTGTATATTATATGATCACAAAACATTACATCTAGAAAGAGTATTGGAAAAAGTATGTAAAATTTCCTGTAAAAATTACATTTCAAAATGTGTTTTACTTTTGTTGTTTTAAGTACAACAATTTGAGTAAACCGTTATACTGAGAACAGCAGAGCTAGAGGGAACTGCTGTGGATGGAGCTGTATTAGCGTGACTCACAATTCTCTTCTTTCCACTGCTCTGTGTGCAGGGAAATAAAGTAAAATATCATCCACAATCTGAGTGTGTGTGAGTGCTGTGGAAGAATGGGGCAAACCGGGCCAGATTAAACAAAGGTCACATTGGTGCCGTGACTCAGGACTTCAATCAAGGTGGTCTAAGATCATCCCAACATCGGACCGGCAGACCTGTCGTCATTCTTCACTGCACAGGACCTTCAGCTAAGCTTTTATTAGTTATTGCTGGACTTTAAACTAAAAAAAGAAAAAGAGGGAAGAGACTTTTGAATGGACACTCTGAAGTGGTTTGATATTTATTGATATATATTGACTCCGGGTATCACAGCAGTATAATATAGTGCACACATTGGTTTTTTTCTTTTCCCATTTATATACTCCTATTACTTAATTATGGAAAACAATAGGTTAACGGGATCTCGTTATGTGGGCAGCCCGGTTAGTGTTGGTCGAGGGAGAGGTCTATTAGTGACACCTATTCCTTTCCCAGATATTAGCTCTAATATGGGTGCCACTAACAATGGTATGGGGTTAGAAGCAAATGCATTTCTTGAGCCAAATGCTAATGGAAACCCTGTTAATGTGAATTGCACTTCTGAAACTACACGGCCAATTAGTACATCAACTCCAGTCCTTACCAGTGACATGATGAGTCAGATGGGTAACATAGTGCAGCAAGTAGGCCTTCAACTGGCAGATAGTATCCTTGCACATTTGAATTTGCAAAGTCAATCAGAAGTTGCACCTAAGCAAACTCAAAATAACCACAATAGTAGATACACGCCTGAGCAGTGCTCCATGTCAAGTGCATCACAGATTCAAGTAGTGCGTCAGAGGGAAGTTAAAGATCCTCCTACTTTCAGAGGCGATACATCCGACACTGTTACACTCGATGAGTGGGTGGAGCTCATGAAGAACTTCATAAAAAAGGGGTTTCTGCCTACTGAAGAGCAAGGTGAAGAAATTTTAATCCACTTGAGAGGCAAAGCCAAAGATGTTGTTAAAGTGGGGATACTGTCAAGCGGATTAGATATCAGAACGAATCCAGATGCAATCTACACCTTATTACGGAAGCATTTCAGTTGTCATCAATATTCTCCTGTCCCTTTACAAGATTTCTACACTACTCTTCCAGAACCTCGGGAGGATCCCTTTGATTACTGGTTACGCCTGAACCATACTGCTGACATCACAGCTGAATGTCTGAAACAACAGGGAAAGGTACTAGACAACCAACTGAACGAAGTCACACGCATGTTCATTAGGAACTGTCCAAATTCAGATCTAGCACTGACGTTTCGTTCAAAAACCATTGACAAATGGACGGCTCATGAAGTGCAAGAGATCCTTAACGAGTATCATTCAGAGAAAAATCTCAGAGCCACTGGACAAGGAAACAGACAGATTGAATGTGAAAATAAAATCACTATGAATGAGATGCGTGTAAGTCCTGGCCCAAACACAGTGAAAGCTGAACAAGATTCACTTCAGTCAAAACAGTCAGACAACATGGCTCTGGAAAAAGTGATCGATATGTTGGAAAGAGTTCTGATGAATAATAGTAGTAATGCACAGGCGAGCAATGAGTATAGGAAGAGAAACACCATGCCAAGAATTCCAGGCTTGAATGATACACCATGCTTAGTGTGCAAGGACACGTCACATTCTGCTTTTACTCACTGTAAAGACAAAAGGCTCTGTTTCCAGTGTTTTTCGCCTGACCATCCCAGATTCCGGTGTCCAAAGGAAAGGAAAAATGCTTCCTCAGCCAACCAGCAGTCAAACTAAGTGATCTACGTGTGAGGGAGGATCACGTAGATCTTGAGAGTAAATCTCCCTTATCCAGTTTTGAAGATGAAATGGATTATGAGTCTTTATGTCAAATGTTCAGTGATGTAACTTCAGACAAAACGGTCATCTTTCAGGGTGTTCAGAAAGTTCCAAAAGCTGATAGCTTGTTTTACACATCTGTTTCAGTTGAAAATGATCTCGTCATTAAGGCTTTAATTGATAGTGGATCGATGGCATGTACTATTAGCGAGTCCACTGAAGAACGGGTGCTGAAAAATATCCCAGATATGATAAGTCAGCCAGCAGAAGATATTGTTATTGTTGGTTGTGGTGGCCATCGTGTTGCCCCCACTGCAGTCTATGATCTTAAAGCTACAGTGTACGGTTGCTCCATGATAATTCCTGCTTTAGTTGTGCCTGGGCAGACCGAAGAGATGATTTTGGGCACAAACGTCATAAAGAGACTTCTGATGCAACTGAGAGAAACTGATGGTTACTGGAGGCTCATGTCTAAGTCAAGTAACAATGAGAGTGATGAGTGTTGTATGTTTCTATCTCTTTTCTCAAATGCAGAAAGATGGAGAGGCGAATCCATACCTGAAAAAGTCGGTACAGTAAAGTTACATAGGAGTGTGATTTTGGAGCCACAAACAGAACATCTGGTTTGGGGTAAGCTACCTCAGTCTTCTGTCTTGTCAGTTGGCAGCACTGTCATTGTGGAACCAACCAAGTCCAGAACAAGACCAAGGCAAATATTGGTCGGAAGGGTCATTACACCACTATGGGGAGATGGTTCTATCCCCTTAAGAGTCATCAATCCCACTAATCACAGAGTTGTGTTGAAGAGAAATGCAAAAATAGCTGACGTGTCACCTTGTATTGCTGTGCAAGATTTACCGTTGCCGAAACAGATTCAATCTAATCTGCAGTGTACTGAGGAACCCTTACCACCTAGATCCAGTGAAGAGATGAAGCGAGTCTTGAGTGATTTGAACCTTGGTGAACTTGACTTGGAGTCATGTGAAGTTTCAGCCCACTGGAAAGACAAGTTGTTGCAAATTATTGAGAAGTATGAATCAGTTTTCTCAAGAGACAAAATGGACTGTGGAGAGGCTAAAGGCTTTGTCCATCGGATTAATCTCACGGATGACAAACCATTCCGATTTCCATATAGGCGTATACCACCAAGCCAGTATGCTAAATTGAGGACAGCTTTGAATGAGATGGAGGAAAAAGGAATCATTCGTAAGTCACATAGTGACTATGCTTCCCCTCTCGTACTAGTTTGGAAGAAGAATGGAGATCTCAGAATCTGCACTGATTTTAGGTGGTTAAACGCGAGGACTGTCAGAGACGCTTATCCTTTACCACACCAGTCTGATGTGTTAGCTGCTTTAGGAGGCAACACATTCTTTTCAACCATGGATCTTACCTCAGGGTATTACAATGTCCCCCTAGAAGAAGAACACAAAAAGTACACTGCTTTCTCTTCCCCATTTGGACTTCATGAGTATAATAGGCTTCCTCAGGGTCTCTCTAATAGCCCAGCCACTTTCATGAGAATGATGATGTCTATTTTTGGAGATGAGAATTTCAGCAGCGTTCTTTGTTACCTTGATGATTTGATGGTGTTTGCCCCTTCTGAGTCAGTAGCCCTACAACGTCTTGAAATGGTTCTTTTGCGGTTGTCACATCACAATCTAAAGTTGGCTCCAAAGAAATGCTGTTTCTTGAGGCGGTCTGTGAAATTCCTTGGCCACATTGTATGTGAAGAAGGGATTAAGACTGATCCTGGTAAAGTTGAGGCAATTAACAATATTCAAGCTTCTGATCTGATGGAACCTGATGGAAAAACACCATGTCAGAAAAAGATCAGGTCCTTTCTTGGAATGGTTCTGTACTATCAACATTTTATTGAAGGATGCTCAGCAAAAGCAAAGCCTCTATTCAAGTTGACATCAGGTTCAGTAAAACAGAAAACTGTCACAAAAGGACGTAATCCAAGAAAGAAAATTAGTTACCTCAAACTTTCACCGACTGACTGGACAGCTGATTGTGAAGAAGCCTTGCACACACTAAAACTAGAACTAACTAAAAATGTAACACTGGCTCACCCAGACTTTGACCAACCTTTTGTTTTGGCTGTCGATGCATCTTTCGACGGAGTGGGAGCTGTATTGTCACAGGTTCTGCCAGGTGAAGAGATTGCAAGACCCATAGCCTTTGCAAGCAGAACTCTGTCTCGCTCACAAATGAACTATCCAGCTCACAGATTGGAGTTCTTTGCCTTAAAGTGGGCTATCTGTGAGAAGTTTAGCCATTGGCTGAGGGGACGGCACTTTACGGCATGGACCGACAACAATCCTCTTACATATATCCTGACTAAACCCCGACTTGATGCATGTGAGCAACGATGGGTGGCGAAACTTGCATCTTACAGTTTTGACCTGAAGTATGTTCCAGGAACGAAAAATGTTGTCGCTGATGCTTTGAGCCGTGAGCCATTTGTTCAGTCTTGCATAGGACATCGCCTTATCACTGAACCCTACTTGTCTCTCTTGAAGGATGTTAGCGGTGTAGTCGACAACACTGTCCAAGATGCTTTCAAGTGCACAAGTAATCATCAGGTGGTGCAGAAGGATGGGAAATGTTCTTGTGACCCAACCTGTGATGGACTCTCACCTTCAGGTTCTTCTGGGTGCCAGGAAGTTTCTGCAGTGTTAGCAGCACACACTACTGGAGGTTTGAGTGAAGTATTGGGTACAGTGCCAGCCATTTCACAACCACAACAGTTTAGCCCTCCTTTGCAACACAGCAACATCGTGTTTGAACAGGAGAAAGACAGTACCTTGAGTCGGATTTTGTACTACATTGAAAGATGTCGGAAACCATCTAAGAAAGAACAAACAAAGGAATCCACAAGTGTGCGGAAACTGTTGAAACACCATGATAAACTGGTTGTCTGTAATGGTGTACTTTATAAGGTAAAGAGAGACCCGAAGCTAAACAAGAAACTCTACCTGTTTGTTTTACCTGCTTCATTGAAAGCGCAAGTTCTTCATGGTCTCCATGATGCCGCAGGACATCAAGGACGTAGCAGAACACTGTCTCTAGCAAGACAACGATTCTTCTGGATTGGTATGAAAAAAGATATCGATGATCATGTGAAGAATTGTCATCGATGTGTGGTTGGTAAAACCTCTGAACCCAATGCTTGTGCTCCACTGGAAAATATCCGTACATCAGAACCACTTGAGCTGGTCTGCATTGACTTTTGGTCAGCAGAGGTCAAAGAAGGAAAGTCGGTAGATGTGCTGATTGTGACTGATCATTTTACAAAAATGGCCCACGCATTTCCATGCCGGAATCAATCAGCCAAACAGGTTGCGAGAAGACTCTGGAATGACTTCTTTCTGGTCTATGGATTCCCCAAAAGAATTCATTCTGACCAGGGGGCTAATTTCGAGAGCAAGTTGATCAAGGAACTATTGACCATGGCGGGTGTAGATAAATCACACACAACACCATACCATCCCATGGGTAACGGCATTGCTGAGAGGTTCAATAGGACTCTTGGAAGCATGATCAGGACATTACCCCCTAAAGTTAAATCTAAATGGCCACAGATGCTTCAGCAACTTACTTTCTGTTACAACTGCACAGAACATGAGACAACGGGTTTTGCGCCATTCTTTCTTATGTTTGGCAGAGTTCCTCGTCTTCCAATTGATGTCCTGTTTCAGAATGTGCTTCTTAATGAAGATGTGGTGGATTACAAAGATTTTGTGTCCAAGTTGAAGACCGATTTGCGTGAAGCAGCTCGCATAGCAAGGATGCACACTCTGAGAGAGCAGGAACGACATGGCAGACTTTACAACAGAAAGGTAAAAGGCTGTCCACTGGCTGTTGGAGATAGAGTGTTGGTTGCGAACAGAGGAGAAAAAGGTAGAAGAAAAGTTTCTGACAAATGGGAGTCATCTCCATATGAAGTCACTGCAGTGTATCCTGATATCAATGTTTACAGGATTCGAGAAATCAACTCTGACAAAGTGAGGGTAGTCCATAGAAATCTGTTGTTATCGGTGAACTTCCTACCAGTTGATGAACATCAGGAATCTGATCAAAAGAATGATGATGTGAATGATGAAACTGATCCTCAGGTAGTTGATCATGCTGACCGAACTGCAAACTGGGTATTGAGTAATCCTGGTGGTTTTGATGAGGAGGATAAACATACAAACTGTACAGCCTTACCTGACGTGTCAGATTGTGTATCAGAGATACTGGACTCGGCAAGCACTGGTGCTGGGAACCTGCAGGAAATAAATGATGTCAAAGTGATAAGTGATGTAAATGTGACAAGTGATGTTGATTTGCCTGAAGAAGGAGGTCAATATTCTAACTCTACTCAAGCAGAACATGACAAGAATGAAGTCATCCAAGATGTGGAATCTGTGGTGTGCTCACAGCCAAGACAAGTTGAGGCTGTAGTGACTCGAACTAGACTTGGCAGAGTCATAAACCAACCTAAAAGACTGATTTATGAAATGAACAAACAACACATAGACAGTTCAGACTCTACAGTGAGTTCTTTCGTTTATTTAGTTAAAAGCATTTTTACATAGTGTTATATTTGATTTCATGCAAAGTAGAGAACACAGAAACAAATTGATAAAGACATAAGAAATCAATTGAGTTATTACATGTTGAAATTTTTGAGGTGTAACAGGCATCTCTTTAGTCTACTTCCAGACCGGGGTTAGGCGCCTCCCTTGTCTCTAGGTACTTCTTATTGAAGAATCCATTGATTGACTGATAATCATACTCCAAGTGTAGTTTGTCTTCTCTTCTTTAATAAGTGAAAACATAAAGTGAGCATTCCATACCCTTTTTTTTCTATATCTTTCTTCACTGTTGGTTTTTCTTGTTATGGTTTGTCCACATTAAGCAGGATTTAAGGGGGGTGTATGTAACGGGATAAATATTATAGATGAGGGTTCTTTAATTAAATCCTGCTGTAATGTGATCGCGCTTCCTATTGGCTGCGCTGGTGGCGCTATAGCGCACGGAGTTCGAATGAACTGCAGCAGAGCTAGAGGGAACTGCTGTGGGTGAGTCGTTTCGGTTGCAGCTCCACATTAAAAGTAAAAATACTGGTTTTATATTGAATGTTAGGAGATGTATGTTAGGGATTGCACACAGTGGACATTAATTGATTTTTGAGTGTGTTTTCTGTTCGTATTTTTGGGTAATTTGATAGTTTTATTTCTGTTTGCACGAACTCTTTTAATGTGCGCCATTTTTTCCATGTGCTCTCTAAAAAAAAAACTGAAATCATTTCTGAACAGATGGAGCTGTATTAGCGTGACTCACAATTCTCTTCTTTCCACTGCTCTGTGTGCAGGTAATTTTCATAAAGCATTTAAGAATTAACATATGTTTATTGTAAACTGTATTTTGTAGAGCTCTCAATTCATTGTTTTACTTTTCCATTCAATTTTATTCTACTGTTACCGTAAAATGGATGATTATTTTGTACTCTGTATATTATATGATCACAAAACATTACATCTAGAAAGAGTATTGGAAAAAGTATGTAAAATTTCCTGTAAAAATTACATTTCAAAATGTGTTTTACTTTTGTTGTTTTAAGTACAACAATTTGAGTAAACCGTTATACTGAGAACAGCAGAGCTAGAGGGAACTGCTGTGGATGGAGCTGTATTAGCGTGACTCACAATTCTCTTCTTTCCACTGCTCTGTGTGCAGGGAAATAAAGTAAAATATCATCCACAATCTGAGTGTGTGTGAGTGCTGTGGAAGAATGGGGCAAACCGGGCCAGATTAAACAAAGGTCACACATGTCTGGATTTTGTCAGTACAATTATTTCTTAACAAAGGTTTTTATGTCTACAACAACAAGGATGAGATGAAAATTGTGTAGCATGGAAGCCCACTTCCACCACAGAATAACAAAAAATAAATAAGCTTTTTTTTAAACTTTTTTTCTTACAATTTCTATGTATATATTCTGTGACTGAAACAGACTTCTATTGTATCATAAACAACATTATTAAAAATAAAAATAAAAATTGAAACATTATTACTGAAAATATCACAGTTCAAAATAACATCATAAGAAATTGACCATGCACGGACAATGTTTTTCGAAGAACATGATATATGATTAAAATAATACTAATAAAATAAAATAAAAAAATAAAATACAAATCATCATGTATGCACAGCCATGACAATCACAGGCAACTGAAACACTTTATTAACAGGTTAATTCTAATCAAGTTAATTTAAATGAAAATTTGAGTTTTCCATAACATAAAACAAAATGGATTTTCTGTATTCTGGCACAGAAAAAGTTGTTATGGGTTTAAATCAGATTTTCTCAAACATGACTTAATCTCATACCAGCACATGCCTTTTATTTTTAATCAGGCTTCTGTCTTCATTTCTTTTTAAATCCAATGCTTTCTGATAATCTGTTTGTCAGCTTGAACAGAGTGAGAAATATGATCAGGGATTATGTCAGTTCTGTATGTATCAGTTGATTTTGTGCTCGGATAGGGAAATGCTTGAAGTGTCTTTAATGAACCGCAGCACTTTAAATCTGCTTAAATATGCCATTTAATGTTGTATTCAAAGGCATACAGACACCCAAAAGAAGGGCCTTTTGGCACACAACCCCATGAACTTTCTTGGCTCTCTCATCTACTGCAAGCTGCAAATGTATTCCAAGTGTGAAACAGCATCTTTGAGAGTACATTCAGCGACATCTCTTTATAGCTTTCTGGGGGTGAAGCACAGTAAGCGAGAACAGAAATAAAGAGAAGTTTGATAATCCCACAGGCTAAACGGTAATGTAAGTTAAAGCCGACCTAATAGCTCATACCCAGCTCTCAAAGGGTCAAAGTCAATAACCTATTACATGGATTAAAGGAGACCCTCCCTCTCTTACAGCTCTTCACCAGCCAACAAATAGCTTCTGATTTTTATTCATTGGTTTCTATCACAGGGAGATAGTTGGTAAAGAATGTGTCAGAATCAATCTACGGTCAGATACAGAGACTCCAGCGCATGCCAGTCCCATGCTGTTCGCTTTAACACCAAACCCTCCACACACACACACACACAGCGAGACAGACAGAGCGAGAACTGAATGGAAAGAGCGAGAGAATTCTTATGTAACTAAGGACAGACCAACACAGACCAGCAGTGAATCCAATCCCAGGAAGATCAGACAGTTTGTGTCTGTGTTAAAAAAAAAAAAAAAAAAAAAAAAAAAAAAAAATATATATATATATATATATATATATACATAAAATATGTTTTTTTTATTTAGGTTTTGATACCATATAAAAGGTGGGTTCAAGGCAAGTGTTTTTTATTTAATTACTTTTTTTTTATTTATGTTATGTAATTAATGACAAAAGCCACAGATATTTAATACCAAATATTTTAATTTAAATTTTTAATCCAAACATTTATTAAAAATACATTTTGGAAAATACAAGTACAAGTACTTGGGTATAAATATGGGGTATTCCCATATTTATATATATTTATATATATATATATATATATATATATATATATATATATATATATATATATATATATAATTATACCTGCTGTAAATGAATAAATGAATAAATATAAATATTGTATTTGGTCTGTATAAAGGAAATAGTCTATGAAAAGCCCCCACAATTCACAAAAACAAATGTGTGTGTGTGAATTTGGCAGATTCTTCTACTGAATTCATAACATTGCATTCAAGGTACACAAGTTACTGTTTCCCTGGGACTCAAACCCATGGCCTTGGTGTTGCTAGCGTCATGTTTTAATGCATAAATGTTCACATTAAACAAGTTTCATCAGAAGTGTCTGTAAAATATATTTAATACTGTTTATATCAATTCTTTCATCAAATTCTTACTGGCCCCAAAGTTTTGAACAGTATCATAAAATAGTTCAAATGTACTCTATGACAATATTTTACAGAATGATGATCACACTCACGTATTCACTGAGAGACAGCTTGTTCCCTGTGAATTACAGTAGCTGTCATAACACCAGACTTTTCAAAAGGATGGAAACCACATTCACACAATGAAACCACAATTTGAATGGAAACAAGACCCCTCGGACCCCACCAAGGGGACGATTCTACCTGGAGTGTCCGTTGTGTTTAGTATCATGGAGACATTAATTCATCTGAATTCTCATGAAAGTAGGACAGTAATCCTCTAGATTACACACAGTAATTTTCTACCTGAGTTTAAGCTTCCAGTAATTACAAAAGCCTCTCAGACACAAACACAATATTGGGCTCCTGTAACTGTTTTATTGCACAAACAATATGCTTCATTTGTGCAAACAGTTCATTGTCCACTGGGCATGTAGTGGCCGATAATTGATTCATGTGGGTAAATTTCTTAAATGACTCACTGCTCTTCTGGGAAAGGTGCTACTATGGGCTAATTAAAGGAGGTGATTATTGCATAGCTTCAATGGGATAGTCAGGTTGGGAAAGGGTTGCAGCGCATGCAAAGGTTAATGATTATCTTCTCCAACACTATAATGAGATCACTAATCACCTGAGGCAAGGAGAACTTCAATACGCTCCCACAACTAATATAAGTTTGCCTGGCTAAATCCAGATATCTCATCAAACAAACAAACCATCCACATCTAGCCTGATATAAACATGTTCTTTCTCATTCTAAACTCCAAGTTTAGGTGTGTTTACATTCATGTGGGGATTTCACTCCGTGAGGGGTATAATATAGCCTGACATCCTGTTTAAGACTGTCTGGTGCTTTTTTTGTGAGATGAGTTGAAAGGAGGAAACAGAAAAGAAGGAGAGTGTAAGATTCTGCAATGCTCCAAGCAGGAACTTCTCGACAGAGTTGCGTCCTCAGGAAAATAAAATACATTGATGCGCTTGAGTGAGAGCCAGGACTTGTGCCTGAAATAACAATCAAGTTTTGCTCAAAGCCGTCCACTTTTTTACATGCAAACATGCACATCAGAGTCCATATGGAATGAACAACAGTGGGGCTCAATGTCTTGACATAATCGAAATGGTAAAAAAATGGAAAAAGGGAGAGAGCGAAAGAGGTCGAGGGAATGCAAATTTTTGAATTTGGTAATGCTCAGAAATTGATTTCCTTTCGTAAAATGTCAGCAAAGAGCAGTCAGATTTGGGCAACCATGAGCAGAACTCGAATATTGGCACAGTTTCACAACCGCAACTCGTATGAGCCAAAGAAAATGACAGGCTCCATTCACCAACATCCCTTATAAATTGACACGACAAATAAGCTGGAAAATGAGAATGAAAAATCAGAGCTCAGAGCATTAGCTGGGGTTTGAGTCGGAGTAAGAGCACAAGATAGGAACCCTGGGGTTGGGAGATGGATGTAGACCACTGGATGGGAGAATGTACCTTTGCGATTTCTACCTGCTGGGTCAGCTGGCAGGAGGAGCTCTGTTTATGCAGTCCGCTTCCTCGACAGCGACAACCCCACTATGACTTGAGCAGCAGGACTCTCTAAACTACCAACAGATGCACAGATGGAGCATTGTTATGTACAGCCTCGGTGCTGTGTGTGTGGCTACTGACGGCCTACTATATGGCCTAATGGAGCAAGAGAGAGCTGAAAAATGAGATAATGACATAAGAGAGTGCTCGCAATAAGGAACAATGAACATTTAAAACTGAAAATTTTAAAATGCATGCTTTCATGTTACCATTGTTATAAAACTTTCAACTTAATGACCATTATCATTACTCATGAGCTTACAATCATGTAAAAATGTAGAAAACCATTAAGTAAACATTTATTATTATTATTATTATTATTATTATTATTATTATTATTATTATTATTATTATTATTATTATTATTTATCTTGAATACTAGAGTGATAATGTTACAAAAGATTTCCATTGTAAATAAATGCTGTTGTTTTGAACTTTCTATTCTATTCAGCAGAGACACCTGAAAAAAGTCTTCAGCATTTTTGTTTTTTAAATGTATTTCTGGAGCACCAAATTAGCCTATTCAAATGATTTCTGAAGGATCTAACACTAGAGGAATGACTGTTGAAAATATTTTAAACTCATAAAGTTTTAATTTTTAGATACACACTTTTGTATTTTGTTTTTTTTGTGATTTTTTTTTTTTATTTTTAATTCAACAAAACAA
Organism: Carassius auratus; assembly: GCF_003368295.1. Classification (NCBI taxonomy): domain Eukaryota; kingdom Metazoa; phylum Chordata; class Actinopteri; order Cypriniformes; family Cyprinidae; genus Carassius; species Carassius auratus. Next base: position 12,771,020 of record NC_039262.1, read on the forward strand.
CATCAATTCAAACAAACAAAACAGGAAAGGGGATAAATTTGTATTTTAGATACATATAGAGAACTTTCATTTAAAATTTTAATGACATTTTGATATATTACTGTATTTGCTGTTTATGTATCTGATATTTACTGCATTTTTTGATCAAATTATTGCAGAGTTGGTCATCATTGAATAAAAAATCATATAGTTCATAATAATCATTCTATTTTTTTTTTTTTTTTGCAGTCACATCACTAGGCAATTTACAACTTTAACTAGTCTAGCCATGTCATAAAATGTTTACTATGTGATATTTCATACAATTTTGGAAATTTCATTGAACTTTACATACAGTATATTCATTAGGGTCTGTATCTGATTTCCTGTATCATGCTTTTAATTTAGAAATGGCCCATCATGGAAGAGGTTATCACGTCATTGACCCATATTCTCTCTATTTTTTTCAACTGAGCTGAAATTTACCAAGCTTTTCTGGATTAATTACCTGCTAAACGCATTCTGTCCTTCCTTTTTGAAACCTTATCAGCTTCTGCACCATTCACAACCTAACAAACAGTGGCTACTTTCCAACAGGAGACAGTTTCTGCCAAGCCTGAATTATCATATTTGCCAGAAGCGCTGCATATTATTTACTGTTTTCATTTGTTATGCTAAAGCCATGTTCTTCAGAGTTTCCAGGGCAAGAAACTAATGGAGCGTTAATAGGCCGGCCAAGAATGAGCAGAGCAGAACGTATAAATTGATAAATCTGTGAAGTTTCTCATATCTGTTGGATTGGTGAAACCTTGCCTCCAGCGGTCTGTAATAAAGACACAAGGGAGTGTGATTATAAATGAGTCTCTTCCTGACTGTTATATGCCTTCACATTTATGTATACAGATATAGATAGCTGTTTAGTAGTCAGTATGCTTTTTATTTCTATTTTTTATTTTTCTTGTGGCAGAGAAACCAAGTAAGTCATAATAATGTGTTGAACACCTTTTGTAGGTCTGGAGTTAAGGGCATAACTTTGTTTATAATAATAATTAAAATTGTATTCTAATGGTACAGGCCATCCTGTGAAATGGGTGCATGTCTATGTGTAGCTAATAAAATACAAATTCTGATTTTACACAGATTTCATTTTATAGGCCTAATTTAAAAACAGACAGCAAATCAATTTTAAATCTAAAAGATTTTTGCTCAGATGGTCAGAGTAAAATGCGATAGCAGAGCATTTTTGAAAAATTGAATCTTAATATCAATCCCACGCCAGTCTGATTTCAAATGTCCTTCGCTGTTTTGTGGATCAATGCTAGTTCAAAAGCATCTTTTATACTGTTTATGTAGCTTCAAATGCCACAGATTCCTCTCTCTTGCTCTCTCTTCTCATAATATATCCAATTGTACTTGCTCAAAGCAGCATATCTGCAGTCTATCAACATCGTCATAAATTCAGTGATCCAGATTCCTGCAATGACAGCAACGGCAATTGTGATGAGTTGATGTTAAAGGAATAGTTCAACCAAAAATGCTGCCATCATTAACTCACCCTCATGTCATTCTAAACCTGTATGACTTTCTTTGTTCTGCTGAACACACACACTCAAAAATACATTTTTAAGAACATTGGGGTCCGAATATTGATTCTGCAGTGACATGAGGGTGAGCATATGATTTTCATGTTTGGGTGAAGTGTCCTCTTAAAGAGTGGAGATTTTGAGTGATAAAGCATGTCTGTTTTTAACACATGATCCGTGCTGTCACACAGCTTACAGCTGTTAGTGCAAGTATGTGACTTCAGTGCATCATGGGAAAGAATGACGTGTCCTCCTGAAAGCCTTTGCCTTTTCACAAGCACAGGCAGAGTGGAGAGCAAAATGAATGCTGAAAGAGATTGCTATCAGAATCTGAGAAGAAAAGTTCACAAATCAAAAATCTGAAAGAAACGAGATTGTTTATGCTTTCTTTTTTTCTTTTTGCATGACTGCGCATGGAACCAGACTCATGTGAAACTATGTACAGCTCTTAAAGTGCTTGTTTTCAATGCAAAAACAAAGAATCCAAGGATGTACATTAATGTTAGCAAATGGCTGTATGAGTATCTAACATTATTTACAAATACTTTTATTCATAAAATTCTTTATCCATCCTGTAGAAGTGCGACTTTGATTGAGGTCAGATATTCCACTTCATACTATCAAACGAATCATCCGCTTACAGATTCGGCTTTGATAGGATGTTGTTTAGGGCTTTGTTTCTAAAGCATCCAGGGAAGTAAACACTCATCCAAACAAATCTATTTTCATCCATTTTTTTCCTCACAGCCATCTAGAGATATATTAACTCAGGGATATATGGGTGGAAAATGAGGCCTAATACCTGTCTCCGCGTGTCAATCAAGTGTCACGATTTGACAGAAAGTACATTATCCTCCTGGCCTCTGAGGCCCGCGATGTCCACGGCTCTTGGATGATGATTCTGGAAGGGGAATGGCTGATGAGCTGTGAAAATGACTTATTAAGTTTTCAGATGCCATATCTGTTATGTCAGGGGAGCTGGATTTCAATTTAATAGCAAAAAAAAAAAGAAAAAAAAAAAAAGGATTTTATACCTATTCAGAGGCAAAGTGCAAACTTTGAGGGCCTTTGTTGTACATAGCTGCCGATGTTGAAGAGCTCTCGGAATAAGGAATAATTGCTAATCTTGCCCTCCATGACAACGAGCTCTCCGATTCTTCTGATGAGAAGTTATCCCTGGGAATTAAAAATATTTTTGGGAAGCTCTGTGTCTTCCTGAGTGGCGGTTTCAGATTTCACATGTTAAGTCAGAGATTTTAAGATGACATGAAGCACAATTGTTTCTTGATTTAATTATCTGATATCATTGTCCAGCCGATGCTTCTTCAATTAAATTCATGTATCGAAGCAGCTTTGCTACTCGCGGCTCGAACCGAAATCATTTTTCCCATCCCTGTAAATCTCTTCCGTCCTCAAGGTCCGGCAGATTATTACTTTGCGGTGCCTGTCATCACTGACACGTTTCTAGAACATTCTCCTTGTCATAAAACACAAATCTACTTTTAGATCAGAATAGCACCCAAGGCTGAGCTTTGAACATTCGTACAATTGGAACGTAATTTTGACCATGTTCTTATGATAACAACATTACAATATGTTCCAGTCCATCACCTGAAGCAGCCTCAGCTATGTAAATAGTCAATGTTTGCCTGCATTGCTGCAAGGGCAAAAATAACATATTAATATTTTAGATGTGCAGCATACTGCACTTACTACATCTTTTATGACTCATCATAACTAACTCTCTTAAGATTAGAACGAGTTTTAATGATGTGGGGATTAAAACAAGGCTTCAATAATGTTGTTATTTACCAAAAGACTGTATCTTATAATTTAACAACATAAAGTCTTAATAAAAGTCATAATACTGTCTTTTTTAATAAATACATTGTGCAGAGAAACTCAGCAAGAACTAATAATTGCACATGAGTTATAGGCCTGGACACCATTGAATTGTAAAAGTAGATAGATAGATAGATAGATAGATAGATAGATAGATAGATAGATAGATAGATAGATAGATAGATAGATAGATAGATAGATAGATAGAAGAACAAACCTTACATATATGAATTTTGACTTCCTAAAATTCAAAAATAATTTTCTAAATTGAATGCTGTTTTTTTTTTTTTTTTTTTTACCTCAAATTCCGGAATTATAGTTGGCTTTTCCTATTCAAACCTGTGCACAATACCAACACTTCTGAAATGGAAACAAGTTGTTGTTTGTGTTTCCGTTGTGTTGAACAATTTCTGAGTAGGTTTAGTAAGCACAGACACTTACTGTATGTGGCACAGAGAGGGGTCAACACTGCCTATTTGCACACAGCAGTGTGTTTGGAATAAGCTTGGCAAAATGAGCTGCCAGCTAACTGGGATGTGACTCTGGAGTCTTCCTGTCAGCATCGGTATGTTATGCCCACTGTGATGGAAAGTGGGGTGCAGAGAAGAGCAAACAGCGAAAACAACTTGGAGGTGACATGAGGAACAAAAACAGGAGAAAGAGGAAAAGAGCACTGCATTTGGAAACGAGACAGAAAGTGCAACTGAAAGAGAGGAAGAAGGGGTGAGGGAACAGAAAAGCGAAGGAGAAGGACGAAGCGGAATAGAATAAATGAAAGAGAGAGAGAGAGAGTACATTCAGCCGGCAGTCAGCGTTTTCACCTCCTCCTTTACCCTACAAAGAATTAACTGAATCAAAAGATGAAACAAGGCAGAGGAACTGGGATGTATGTGCTCCAATCCCCTCAAAGCTTACATAATCCCTCTTTTCTTTCCCTCAAGGAAATTTTACCTATGCTTAAAGTCAAAAGTCCATGTGGGTTCCTTAATGATGGAGATGACTTCAAACTTTGCTGAGAGCTGTTGGCAACTCATTATGAGCACTCAGACTATCAATAAGGGCTAAAGCAGTTCTCCTCCCCTCACCATCGCCTTCCAGCCTTCTCATGTGTTCTCATTTTTTTATTCAAAAAGACATAAAAATATTTTTTTTTTTTACTGATTTCTTTCTAAAGTGCTACGAAAAAAGTTGTAAAGTTTATGACAGTTTCATTCAAATGGTTTCTATGAAAAATGATTAATTAAATAAATAAATAAAGCTCTACACCAAGACGGATTATGGACTGAGCCAATAGGGGCCATTGCCTCGGGGCATATGACTGCTAGGGGTCTCAAGCTTAGATTGGCACAATGTGAAGTAAATGAAGTTGGCACAGTGTGAAATAAACAAAGCACTTCTGAACATCTCATGACAGCTTTGATGTATACTAGTTGTAGTGCTTTGTCATCTCTCTTTCTTCTTTTAAGCCCACAATATGTGGATTTTTACAATGCTTGTGATTGTAGTATATACTGTATATATTGTAACCTTGATGCAAGGTGTAATGCTTCATATACATGCAATGTTTAATGTGTGTCTGTGTATGCACATACATTATATTTATATAATTTCTTGTTGTCTTGCATTAAGAGGGGCATCAAGCCTCAAAGCCTCACAGGACTGTAATCCATCTTTGGCTATACAGCATCACGAAAACTGTAGAAGCATCTGTTCCTGTCATCTCTTGGATGTTCTTTTAACGCAGCTAGAAAAATCTGGAATTGAAATCAATGAGTGGCAAGTGCCAAGGATCTGTCACTTCAGCATCAAGCCAGCACTCCTTGGATATTTTTAAAATCACTTGGGTATTGGGTTGTTTACTGTTTGGCATATTTTACCATGAATTAACAAATAAATAAAAGCAAAAATGAAATGAATAAACAATGAATACAATTTCAGGTGCATAGGTTAATGACTGGATGTGGTATCATCAAATATCAATTTACTTCTCTCAACCTACACTGAACGTTCTGATGAAATTCAAATTCAAATACAGATATACTATATATATTTTTCCAAACAGTTAATAATGAAGAATAATGAAGTAATCAAGTTGAGGTTGCTGTGGCATGTTTATTAGTGCCTGTCATCCTGTTGCAAAAATGCTATATCTCAAAACACGTCACATATTGACATTTTTACGATTATACGTCACATATAATTGCCATAACTGCCAGTGGAATCCATATAGTGATTGTCAGTTGTCTTTTTCCCTTCCAACTGAACATTACGACTGTTGGTGCTTCTCATGCAAACTGACATCTCAAGGTTTGTATATCATCATGTCTTTATGATTGATCATCACTGCAACACCGCTGTTAAATTCTGTATGAGCTGCAATCGCCTGTGTACACCAATCTACTCAGCAGAGAAAACCTCCTAGACAGCATTTCTTTGTCTCTCATGTATTTGAATGAGGAAATACTAAAATCTCTGAATTATATCTGTCAGTGTTACAATTAAATAACTTAATTCAAATCAGGAATTATAAAAAAAATTGTATCTTAAATTGTGCCTATAGCTCAAATTTGAATATATAAATTAATAAATTACTATATTTATGACAAATGCAAAAGTATATAAACTCACAGTTCCTCTATAACAACAACAACAACAACAACAACAAAAAAAAAATCATGGGCTTGTACCTGTGGGACCTCCACAGGTACAAGCATTATTGAGCATTATGACTCCCATTAAAATTTCATATGAGTGGAACATCTCTTACTCTTATCGTGTCTCTGTATACAACCAAAGCAATGTGTTGTGTAATGAGCTCGTGAACATAACAACAGTCTTCAAAACCTGGATTGCTGGGAACCAATGTAGTTGGCTTTCATCACCGCAGATGCTTGACTGCATGTCATTAAAGTGTGTGCGTGCGTGCGTATGTGTGTGTTCAATGGCTTTCCCTAAAGTGAGCTCATTTGGGCCAGTGTTTTATGTCATTAGCCTTCAGATTGAACAATAATTGCTGAAGGTTTGTGAAATCACTATTGGTTGTGCTTTTGTGAAATTAAAAACCAATATGCTTCATATCTGTGACATGCCTCAAGGAGAGCAAATTCACACCTATATTTCCCTCTCAGCCCGATAACGACAGCTGTTGTTATTGCATGATTTGAAGTTATTATATTCATACACAATAAATGTAGTTAATAATTGTAGTCATAAAGTGAAACAAATTGTGCTGGTTCGTAAGTCATAGGGGATATTATATGAATCCTTTAATGTCTTAACATGCAGCATATTTGCACAAACAAATTAGCATGAATTCCAAGGGAATGATGTCTGGATAACACACGTGTGCGGGTGGCAACATAGCGAGGTGATGCAACGTGGCTGGTGGGTCACGGATCAGCGAATTGAGTACCGTCAGCATTTAAGGGCTGCCTGAGGCGGCTGGGGTAACACTGAAATTATACACCTTTCTGCTAGCCATCCTTCACATTCAAACAGGGGCCACCGTCTACTATTTCACACCATGGAAAACCCACATGGGCTGTTTTCTCTCTCTTTCTCTCACGGTTGGTTGATTTATAAGAGTTGGCTGAGTAATATTAGACCGTTGCTACATTTGGTTCATGCCTGTCTGCTGTACCTGTTTGTTTGAAAGGCAAGTTAAGATTCATCTTATTTATGGCGGAACAGCTGCACTGGGTTAAAGATCTGAAGAACATCAGTGGAAGACTGAACTGATGCAAATGAACCATTGTGACAACATTTAATTCATGCTGATATAACTTAAACAACAGTTGTGACCAGATATTTGACGCTTAAAAAAACATAATACATCATCTTTTTAAAACACGTGGTCATGGAAGTGGTTTACCATCCTAAGGGAATAAAACATGAGAGGTCATTAGTCGGATTCTCACATAAAATGAAGGCTGTTTGGCCAGATGTCTCCATTGTAGTGTTAAAATGTCTCAGCAAGTGGATTTACATGATGTTCTAATTGAGCTACATGTAGTTTTTGCATAGTCAAGTTATGGTCTTCATCTGTCTGTCTGAATACATGACAAAATGGATAATGACATTTTAAAAGGATTAGATATATGTTGAGTGTCTCATCTGACTTTCACAGCATGTGCACAACGCAGAGGCCAATTCGAGCAAAGTTGAGCTGCAATCAAATTATCTAAGTCTGATAGTTTACTGAGATCAAAAATACTTGTATTTTATCTAAAGTGTGGTGAATAACATATAATTAACTCATTGACGTTATATTAAAATAAATTATTTACACATAAACAACTTTACAAATGTACACATTACAATTCCTTATGAATGCTGAATTGACAGAATTAATTGGTTTTACTATTTTTTTATAATATTTGAAATTATGTTTTAAATTGCATTTGTTTAATACAGTTGACTTGTTTACTTAATTTGAAATCACAACATTATATTCTGTTCTGTGTGACTTTCAAGTGCCAACTAGGGATTCAAAGGATTACATATTGTTGTCTTAAAAATGACCATAAAAACCACCAAAATCGCAATGATCATAAATGTAATCAATTTTAATTGTGCACTCTAATTCAAATCTTAAGAATCCATATGATTGCTTTTTGTAAGGAATAGACCCATGCAATCAACGCCCAATCAGTCTTTAATCAACAATCTCCGTCTCCATTCTCAGTAGCGATTATAATCGTCCAATCCCGAACTCAAATTCAGAATTTGTCATGTAAAGAAGCGTTACATGGTTTTACATCAGTGAAATCAAATGCTCCATAGCTATTGCCTGCTTTGTCACCAGCTGTGACACTGCGCTTCTGGTGATGTACTGTATGTGTCTGAATGAGATATTTGCACCTGCATGGAGTGAATCAGGATATGACAGGATGATTCAGGATATTTAACATCTTAAATCCTGCTCTGTATCTTACACAAATATGTTATACCAGTTGCTGTGAATACACATCACTTCGACTATTTGGTACTACTTTTTGACATTTTAACAGCAAAAACATTTTGGTGATGATTATGTTTATATGTCTGTATGATTAATATATTTTTAAGAAATTGTAAATTTTTTGTTTCTGTTATATTTTATATATTGTATACTCTCTATATAGGTGGTTATGGGGGTGGGATAAGGGATCCAAGATATAACTATAAAATGGTCAAATGTAATTATTAAAATATATTTAAATGTTAAAAATTCATACGTTTTAAACTTTTCTAGCTGTAAATATGTTATAATATTTAAAGTTTAGATTTTGTCAGCATGCCAACCTTTGTCTGTTGAAAACAACAAAGGTTTATTTTTTATTTTTTTATTTTTTTATTTTTTTTGTAGTACCTATGTACTGTATAAACATTTAAACCAGCTTGAATATCTTTCTTCAAAAAACCAGACTGCTACAATTTCAGTCAGACTAAAGCATTTTCAAGAAGCCAAATTATTGCTTCAGTCTGACGGAAATCGAACTTTTAAAGTGTATGTAAGCATGCCAAGCTACATCAAAGTCTCTTTCAAAGAAAGTCTGTTTATACAGCATCCATGTTTGCAATGCCTCTGGGCAGCCAAGACCAACTCCAAGCTGAACTCCAAGACCAACATTCTACTTAAATCAGGAAATATCAAAATTAAAAAAAAAAATGCTAGCCAAACTCACATTTAAGTAACATTAAATGTTGTTTCTTATATGCCTTCTTAATGCTAATTGAGCATATTTCAGGTTGGTCCAGCTGATTGTTGCAATGAAGTACAGTGACACATTAAATGTAAAAACCAAGTGGTGATTGGCCCTTTCATTTAGAAGACGAGACATGCACTTTCTTCCATTGAGAAAAATCTGAGTGAACCGTCTGGTTAAATATACAGTCTTTTGCTCCATTCTTTCTTTAGCATCAGCACTAGGTGTTACCTTCAAGCTTAAAGGAATTTGTGTAGATCTATATGGTATGATATATGAGAAAGAGGTCTCATATCTGATCAACTGTAAATCACTCAGCCAATTTTACTTTCCATTCCTCGCTTTCATCTCCATCGATCGTGAAGGGAGAAAGACAAGACACATGGGTGGGAGTAAAATCTTTTCGTACAGTCTCCTTGATGAAAGTCCAGATTTCTGCTTGCGATTTTGAAAGCCTGAGCACTATTCATCTCCAGATGTGCGTGTCAGGCGCCTCCACATTTGCGTTTCAAGATGTGATTTGTCTGTTTATCCTGGGGCTAAGTGGTAACGTAGCATGCTAAGCTTGTAGAATGACATGAAAGGCCAAAATAGACATCATTAAATGGCCATAACCCTACTTAGTACTACTTGCTGGACTAGCGTAGCAGGCTAGTGTGACTAACTCCACACAGCCATCTGGATGTCTTCATCTGTCAACCACAAAATCTGTGGACAACTACGCAAGTGTCCCTGTAGTCCGTACAGACCAGGAAACTGACACATATGGAAATAGAGATTGTCATGTTGTTAACATGATAATCATGAGAGCAGTGCCTGTGGAATTATATAATTCGGACAGATTTTTCCCCCTAGTTTTTAATCTTTTCACAAACATGTATTTCATTTCAGGGTAAACTGAACAGCTCCCCATAAAGAGCTTATTTAAAGACACAGTTATACATAGCGCTTATACATGCCTGTGACGTGAATCCACAGTATCGCTGAGGCAGGACACGAGTCTTAAAAGTCGTCTGGGGAAGCTTCATCTGAAAAATAACTGTATTTAAAGTCAAACAGTGTATAAATGACAGATAAACTCCCCAATGCTGTAGAAAAACTGCAGATTTCACTGTTTCACACAAATTTTGAGTACAATACAAGCTGCGGTTAAAAGCTTAAGTCAGTTTTGTTTGACTTATAATAATGCTCACATAAGAAACATAAGCAGGCTTTGGTTCTTCACTTTAATGAGCGGAGATCAATCAATGCATGGAGTTTATTGCCGCCTCTGGTGACAGACTCACATAGCTCAAGATTCAGGCAGTCCCTCTTCTGTCTCTGATTTGTACTGCATGGCGACTGTTGCTCTGTACATAATTCAATTACAGATAAAAAGAGCTTTGTTTTTCATGTTACTCTGACAATTAGTGGAGTTAAACAGCCTTGCTGTCTAAACTGACAGATCACTGCAACATGCTTTCACCGACACAAATGAGGTGTCATTGTCTTTCTTCTAGACAAACACTGTGGGAGTGACATGCCACAATAGATGTTTGAAATTGATGCACGTTACATTTCATTAATTGTTCTTTTTGAAAAGGGTAAAAGGAGTTATGATTAAATTCCTTCAGTTGTTTTTGGCCTGAAAAATGTGTACAGTCTAAAGAAATCTATAACTGAAACAGCTGGAGGGTCATTCGTGGTCATGTGAGTCAAAAAATCTCAGAACTTATCTGGAACTTATGCCGATTTGGTGCTCAAGTAATTTTTCTTATTATTATTAATGTTGAAAACAGTTTATCTGCTTCTTATTTTTGTGAAAAATGCAAGAAACAGCATTTTAAAAAATAAAAAAACAGAACTGTAATATACTAACAACAATGTAATATTATTTACTGTCACACTTTGTAATCAATGTAATCTATTAAATGTAAATCTTACAAATTCCTTTATATATCACATCAATGTACACAGTCTGTAAAGAAGCCAAAAAAAGTTTTGCATGTCTTACAACACATAACCAGTACAGGTCTAGATCTGTGATTACACCAGCAGACAATGTAAGGTGAATGTTAGTCAGCCCGCAACAATCCCTGAGTAATATTAAACACCCTCGATTCTTTCCGGATCTGTTGGGACACTGTATTACTAACCTATAAAAAGGACTAAAAATTTCCCGCGAGTGCTCACCAACCCCAACCGTCCAGCAGGCTTTCAGTCCCTCTGGATATTAAATCTCTGGGTGGTTTTCCCTTCAAGCCCTCAAAGAATCCAGACAGCGCGGCTGTGCTCCACCCAGCCTGAGAGAAGGGATCAGGCCGACAGCCTGCCGCTCTGAAGGTGCTCCACTCTCATTATAAACAAGTGGAAAATATATATTATAGTATTTAATACTACTTTTGGCCTGGCCCTCTATTTATTTCGGCTCAGTTGTTCAGCTGCTGCAGATTGACTGAGAAACTATAAAAAAAAAACATGCAGTCCTGAAGGAAAACAACAGAGTAGAGCGGCATGTTATTGCCTGCTGATGAAGAGATCTAGTTTGAACCCTTTGTGCTGTGAAAAACGCCGCAAATAAATGCCAAAAAGATCAGACATAATAAGAACACCTAGAACAAGTCATGTCCTAGTTTTTCCATGCCTTCTTCGTCGGTTACAAGCACTTGAGTGTATAGGCAGACATTTATAAATGTGGTCAATTCGCTCGCTTGAAGTGGTATCCCTTGAGGGTCGTCATGTTTGCCGCAGTTTTTGGAATAAAACTATTGCTTTGGAGTCCCAAATAAACATTTGTATGACCTCATAGTGGTGCACGACCACCAACTGAACAATGTAGGTAATTTCTAAAATATTGCTTTAGTAGTCTAGTACACTTCACTCAACCTCTGCCATTTCATTTCAAATGAATTTTGGTAAAATTACAATAATTTGAAGGATGGTAATTCTTCTCAGGGAAGACACACTAAAGACCTACTCAGAATGAAGTATCCTCTAAAATGATTAGCTCGTTGCGAGGGCTCAGCTCTATGTGGAGTCAGGTATAACGTCGCTTACGCAAACCGTCATCTCCACATGACTACTACTGTGTAATCCCAATTCAAACAAAATAATTCAATTAACTGATGCCATGGCAACATGTAGCTGACGAGGACTCACTATTGCGGCTGCTAAAATGCAATGTGACGAATTCGGATTTGGACTTCTTGAGTTAAACAAAAATGAAGAAAAGTGCAATTAGTTTGTGAACAACCTGGAAAGCCTGGCGCTATCGCTCGAGACTCAGCTGAATGAGAAAGTTAATGAACATTTTGTTGATTATAAATATTCAGACATGAATTCATACATGCATACATGGCTTGGTTTAATCCAGCTCAGACGATGATATTCATACGAGCAAAACAAACGGTGAATATCTTGTCGTTTTCACACCCATGTGGGTTGATTTGAACTAGTTTAAGATAAACAGTAGGCTACTTAAGTATGTCCAGTAAAAAAAAAAAAAACATTACTAATTGAAGATGGTTTAATAAGTCAATAATAAGCAACATGGAAATGTGCAACACAGGAGCGTGCATCAAGGGTAAAGAGGATTAGGAATCATTTGCATAATAAACAAACCAAACAACAACAAAAAATAAATAAGAAAACAGAGGTAAATAAACCTTGAAATGAGTCCTCTACCTCCATCCATTTGTGATGCACAGAGTTTATTAATCAATATTTGGGGGGCATAATTACAGTTGTTTTACTCATTCTAGGAAATGGAGATTCATAAGTGACCTGTAACAAATGCATTATACGTTCAGGGGTAATGAGGTCCCTTTCATGCTTTCATTTATCAGTGATTTGTCAAGTCATCTGAGCAGCAGGAAATTAACTTTACACTTTTTAATTGTGTTTTGTGTTTATCTTGATTCCTTGGTGCCGCTTAAAACCCCAGCAGCTCAATCTTCACGGTGAACGTTTCCAACGCATATAATGAATAAATGCATCCACACCCATTGCCTAGAATCAGCAGGACACCTTCCTTCATTGAGCGACCTTCTAAAAAACACAGAAGTCAATGATTATCTGTGTTTGTCTGTCTCGATGTCTTTATACCCACACAACAGACCTCCTGCCCTTCACTGGCCAGTCAACAGCAAATTTACTTTTATTTTCAGAAAACACTGTATATATAGTTGTCAAAGAAATAACACATGTAAACAATCCTTGTTGTCGGTCAGTCATAAATGTCTTGGAATATGAGGCCTGAATAAATAAATAAATAATAAAGGAATAAACGACTTGATAAAACAAATACTAACTGACATCAATAAATACTAATACTAACTAAATACTGATTGATTGTATTTATTACTTACTTTTTTTGTTTATTTTCATCTTTACTTTAACTCTTAGATTTATTTATTTTTAATTCCTAGGTTTGGACCTCAGTAATGGAAATCAGATATAAACAACTAGTCATGAATTGTGCTAAATTTGTAAATTTGTTCATCATTTTAACTTAATGTTTGTCCTTTCTGGAGTACATTTGTACACAAACCCTGGCTTTAACAACTAATTATTTCAAATCCTTAACAGTGAGTGTCTAGAGATACAAGCAAACATAAAAGCAAATAAAATGTTCTCAGGTACACAAATAGCTTACATTTTTATGTGAGATGGGAATTCTCTGGAAAATTGAAAAGTAAGAGAGAAAGAAAGAAAGAAAGAAAGAAAGAAAGAAAGAAAGAAAGAAAATTATTTCTTTTTGACCAAAAAAAAATATTATTGATGTAACTCAAACGGTTTTGTTAGGTTAGTGATAAACAAAGTCTCAACATTGCAAGCTATGAGTATGTGTTTTAAAAAGGGCTGCCAGACAAGACAGGCACCATGACAAGGTTTGCTTAGGATTTAGCTTCTGATGATGCAATGCTCTTCAATGACTTGGGAAAAATATAAACGTTTCCTGGGATGTCGTGACATGCTTGCCTGCCCTACCCAAGGTTCAAGTCTTATCTTGATAGAGTAGGCTTCCGTGCAAGTGGTGTTGCAGGGAAAGGCATCTCACCAGTTCTCAAAATTTTGTTTTGATGTAGGCCTACTCACTGTTTTCACTTTTCGTTTAACCCATTGCACTTTAGTATTATCTTCCAGTACAGAATTTCGAGCCAGATATTAGTAGCATATACTATGTATTTTTCTTAATATTTAACGATGTTCTATATTTTTCCAACAGAGTATTTCATCATTAAGTTTGTGAATCCACTGTCAGTTTCAGACTAAAATTTAGGATCCGCCTTCGCTTCAAGATGATTCGTCCGCGTTTTTCCACCGACAGCCTATCGCGCGCCAAATGTGGGTGTGCTCTCTGTCAGTCAAGTTGAGTGACACGCCGACCGCTCTAAGCCCCGCCTCTCAGCTGCCGATGCTATTTGAGTGAGAGACGGCTGTTTTATTCACCCAGAGCTGGTTGCCGGAGCGTCGTCAATGGGAAGGGAACGGCGCGTTGGAAAAAAGCGCACACTGTTTATCCAACTTTCAACTGCACCATGGTTTGCACCTCAGTCTCGTGTTTGTGGACTATATTTTGCCTTCATTTATGTTTTTATGTGAACACTGGAATAGCACAGAACACAAGAGAGGGTAAGTGCTAAAGTTTCCTTCATTGCATCCTGACAGCGCGAGCGCGAGAGCGAGCAAATCAGTAGTTAGAGCAGATCGACAGTCTGACAGACAAAAAGACAGCCTTTTTTATTAGCACACATAAAACAACGTTTTTATTATCAATCATAAAACAACGATATACGCCAGAACGTGTTTCATATCATGACTATGCATGCACAGACTTTCGCTAATCAGACACGAAGACGGTTTACAACTGCACATCGCGACTAAACATCACAGACAATAATATCTGTATTTCATCATTATCACGTTCTCATTTTATCTGAAAACACTACGCGCTTTCCATTTACTGCAAAGAGACAAGACTAACACCAAACTTGAAAAAAGATCAGCTTGATGTGCCGTTGTTAACCAACCGGGCAGGAGGTATACAGTCAATTCTGCAACTTGACTGCAACATGTATCACGCTTATTATTTTAAAATACTCCTGGGATCAGCTTCAGATAGTAGTGTAAAGGAATTGTCCATGATATGAACCACATGCAATAATTAAGCTATAGAAGTGCTTCTGTGTTACCAAGTTATCGAGTAGCTTACAGATTTAGCATAAAGAGCAGTGTGTGTCTACCACACATGTCTGCACTGCAAATATGTATATCACACATCAACATCGACTATATTAGCTACATAAAGCCTAAGCCACCTTTCTGAAATATGAAATTAAACAATCATTAAATTCTGTATAGATAGATCAAGTTGATCCTATGGCTGTTTTCTGTAGTTCATTTAGAGGTTTACTGATTACTGAACATACTCAATGACATACAAAATATCAGATTGATGTTATTTATTTATTAAATTAAGGTTCTGATCTCAGCGAATGCCCCTTTCAAAAAATAGTTTTTTATTCACAATATTTAATATTATTATTTATTTTATTATTAACCAGCTCCCTTTAGTCATATGACCAGACAAAACAAACAAACAAACAGGCAGACAGACAGACATAAAAGACAGACAGACAGACAACCAAACAAATAACACTTTAACGAAATGCATTTAAATAGCAAAAACAGTGATCAATTTCGCACGCGATGAAGTCGTTCTCAACCTGCACTGCGCGCGCGTATCCGCGCAATATTCTCACGGTTCAAACGAAGGAACTTGACCGATTTCTCGATCTACACCAAAAGCGAAAGCGTGCCCGTCGGTTTTATTGACGAATGAACAGGTGTCGCACAGGTTTCAGAGGTGCGAGGTGCTTATTGTCATAAATCTCCACCGCTGTCTGCTGAAAATGGGTCAAACTCACGCGCTCTTCCACATTCGGTCTGTATTTGCGCTCGCTCGCGATGTAAAATGCTTCTGGAATATGCGCGAGATGTGTGCCAAACATTAATCACAATTAAATATGCATTATTGTAAGTGTGCGCTTTATGTGTCGTCGGCAGTGATCCTGCTGGATTCAAAGGCGCAGCAGACAGAGCTGGAATGGATATCGTCTCCTCCAAGCGGGGTAAGCTGGAAACTTAACTTCTACTTTACAGCAAACATTTATGATTTTCACCTCTTCTGTAATGTGCTTACTGCTCGTAGTATTTTGAGTGCAACCTAAAATTATGTGGTGGCATAATGTGTTGTTCTTTTTTTGTTTTCAGTGTCTTTGCACCACATCACAATGTTACTAAAACGCTAAACGATGGATAATTTGGTTTTACTTTATGCGAAGGTGGTTTTGCTTCTTTTAAAAGTTGTTTGTCGATCCTAAGCTGGTTTTTATAATAGTTTAAGGAAGGCGTAAAATGCAGACTCATTTGTTTTAAAGTCATTCAACTAAGGCCAACAGAGTGATTTCTGCTGAACTCAACATTAACTTGTTACCTTCCCAATTATAATGTTTAGTTGTTTTTAACAATTAATTAGAACACAAAATCATTCGGAAAAGTCGTAACTAAAAAAAAGTAACAACAGTTAAAAGTTTGGATTGGAGATTTATATTGTTAGTCATGTGAGTTGAGCGCATTTAATATTATTTTACTTTAAAAATGTTTTCATCTTTGTAAAAACATATTTGGTTTTATACATTTAACTTGTCAGAATTTCTGTTAGTTCTGCTCACATTTATGAGTTTTAAACTGGCAGTCATTTAGGTCAAAGTATTGTGTGTTTGTATAAATTAAAAACTTTTTTAATGAGTTAAAAAATAATAATAACAGAAACCCAACTAACATGTGTCCAGCATAAATGGAATTTAAGCCCACGTAAAAGTTGTTCAAAAGAAGCCCAGACAATTACTTTTGCCGGTTTAACCTAAAGCAGACGGGTTGAGTCATATAAAATAATGGTTTTTACTGAATTAAAAACAGTTAATTTTGATGTCCTCACATATTAGCACACTTTTTTTCAGATGAACATTTTTATAATGGAGTTTATATATGGAAACATTCTGACTGGTAGTGTACATTGTTACTATTGGGCAGGTGGTAATTTTTTTAAACGTGCTTATAAGTGTTTGTATTGATTTACAGATACCAAAAATTATCAGAAGTGTGCATATAATTGCAGATCGATACAAATAAATATTTTAGATTAATACGCTCAACAAAACAAACATTTCAAATTCTTAACTTATGTAAAAGATGTAAAAAATGAAGCACCTGGGTGCAGATGAATTAATGTACTTTAAATCTTCTTATAGCAAGGAGTTGTGCATTTGTTCACACGGAGGCCAGTTTTAACATGCTTTAAGATTCTCCCTTGCGGTTAGTTCTCAGCATTTTAGTACAGCACAAGATATAATGATGATTAACTGTGTTTTACTTTTTCTCAGTGGGAAGAGATCAGCGGCTTGGATGAAAACTATACACCCATTCGCACATACCAGGTCTGCCAGGTCATGGAGCCAAATCAGAACAATTGGCTACGGACTAACTGGATTGAAAAGGGCGATGCCCAAAGGATTTTTGTGGAGCTGAAGTTTACCTTGAGGGATTGTAACAGCCTTCCTGGGGTGGTTGGCTCTTGCAAGGAGACGTTCAACTTGTACTACCAGGAAACCGACGTGGAGGTAGGCAGGAATATAAGGGAGAGTCAGTATGTGAAAATTGACACTATAGCCGCGGACGAGAGTTTCACCCAGGGGGACCTGGGGGAAAGAAAAATGAAGCTGAATACGGAGGTGCGTATAATCGGGCCCCTCTCCCGCCGAGGCTTCTACCTGGCCTTTCAGGATGTAGGTGCCTGCATCGCTTTGGTCTCCGTCAAAGTGTATTACAAGAAGTGTTGGTCCATTATTGAGAACCTGGCCACGTTCCCAGATACGGTGACAGGGTCTGAGTTCTCGTCGCTGGTGGAAGTGGAGGGCACATGCGTCAGTGACGCTGAGGAGGAGGCTGACAACTCTCCCAAAATGCACTGCAGCGCTGAAGGAGAGTGGCTGGTACCCATTGGGAAATGTATATGCAAAGCTGGATTTCACCAGAAGGGAGATGCGTGTGAACGTGAGTACTTTATTTTCATTTGCACACATCTGCTGGCATGTATTAGAGCGCTGCTGATTAACCTTACGCGAGACAGAAGAAAGGACAGTGAAGCAATTAATAAGTTATTATTACGGGTAAGACTCACTTATGTGTCCATTTACCTAGACAATCCTTGTTCCAATTGTTTGACTGAGTGCCCAAGCATCGAATTATCCCAAGGCGAGGTAATTCATCCGAATTAGAGCAAAGCAATGCAATAACAAAACAAACCATGCTGAAAAATACAAAGCAGACGACAAACAATTAATAAAAGAAAAGCAGTGTAAAAAACATGCTTATTGGGCGGAGATAATAATGATGGATTAAATGTGGGTGCAAAAAATCCTTGGCATGATAATTGGAGGATCCCTGTTAGTCATTTGATTCGTGGACTCTTAATTTATAGCCTTATGCAGGTTGACACTGGAATTAAATGATAACTAGAAGTCCAGCTCGCTCTCTTTCTTCTCCTCTCCTATTCTTTTTACATTTGGCACTGAGCCAAACCAATCACTCAAAAATGACACTGCGTCCAGAGGAGGTTCAGCCCGTCACCCGGTCCCTCTCCGGACCTTTCAAGTGACCCCGACAGAAAGAAAACAAACAACGGAGGCCCAGGTTTATTTAGAAAGTGTCCGAACCGGAAACGCAATAACAGTCACCTCTGATATACTCTGCAATTATAACTAAAACACTCCCGGTGCCATCGCTGTCACTAATGGTTCTAAGCGTTGTTTTTTTGGTAGTCACATGACACATGATTAGGGAGAGGACCTCTTGGTTTTGTGTGGATGAAGTGGCCGTCCACCCTTTTTTCTCCCAATCTGGGTCACCTCCACATCTATAGATGATCAAGTGTGCAGACCAGTAATGATTTAACAGATATCTCCGGAAGGTTTGGATAGCTTTTATGCGGTGCACATACACGTCTGCATCATTAAGTTATCATGTAAAGGGTGCTTCAGTACACTATTATGTTATCAAAAGCTAAAATGGGCAAGGCTGCTTCACGCTGAGAGGTTGTTGCGAAGCTGAAAGCCATTTCAAAAGGCAGAAAGGGAGCAAAGGAGAAAGTTGATGGTGCTTCTATGTAATATGGGCTATTTGGCACACATTAAGCATAATAAAATTATGCGTTTTATGTATTTTTTACAATTCCACCCTTTTTTTAACCTTTTAAACATTCCAAAAATTTTACTCACTCACAAAAAAAAGAAAAGAAAAAAAAGTGAAATTTACATGCAATGCTGAACTCTCAGAAAGTCTCGAATGCTTTTGCAGAGAATTAATCGCTGTTCACAAAGCCATCTTACATTCCTCAGAAACAATGTTGCGTGTTTCTCTCCGAACCGGCAACAAACAAACCCTGTCACCCAGTTAGATTCCTGCTCCCTTCCATTGTCACTTTATGAGTTGTGTGTCGCTCCTGGCATGAGTGGCTGTGATATTACCGCTGTAGTTAATCTAAATAAAATGAGCATGAGACTGCCGCATCAGCACTTCCTCTTAGCGATCCTCCCGATATTAAATTGCCTGTTCAGAGTTTCCCCCCCGAGCACCAACCAGAGTGAAAAATACTGGTGTGTTTTCCCCTTCTGCCTGAAAAACAGTAATGCATTGCACGGTATCTGGGGCTGAATGCCTGTGAGTGACAGGGGTCTTTTTAATATGGAGGACTGATCTTTCCAAGAGTATACAGCTCATGTTGCAGCACTTGCTGTCTTTTTCTTTATCTTTTCTTTCTCTTCCTCCCCTCAGGGGCTCGGGCAAGGCACTGTGACCCTGATGCCTTCAAAAGCTCCTGTTTTTACACCACCTTTCCGTGTTCAGTTATAAAATCCGCACTATTTATACACGGATACGCACACAAACAGACGCTCATGCATACTGGATAAAGTCTAAAATGTCTTGCATTAAAAATTGAGTGGGGTAACCTAAGGAGGACCATGAAAATGTGTGTTTTGACCGTCTCATTCATCAGATGCCTGATGGGGGATTGTGTGTCTTTCATTTCTTCCTCCCTTTTCTCTCTTCCTCTTCCTTTAAGCGGGCATTTGGAGGACACACTCTTGCATCCGTTGGCACAGTATTTTAATTGTTTTCCTTTGTAAACACAAGCTTAGTGGATGCGTTTGAATGTTGTGACGAGTCTTGAGCCGTTAGTGCCATGTGTTTTTGGACACCACTAACTTTTAAAATTTCAATCTCTCTTTAGTGAAGTCAACTCTCAAAGGGATAGCTTAACCAACATTAACATTAACATTTTGTCATAAATTATTTTCTTTACTCTGTAGAACACAAAATAAGATATTTTGAAAAATATACTATGAATGTTAGCTGGGTCCAATAAACCCCACTGACTTCAAAATTTCGGTCATCATTTACTCACCCTCATTTTGGACGAACTTTCCCATAACTTTTTCTTTCTACGTCCATTGCTCTCATCAACTTTTTCAAGGCACTCCTGGCTTCACTCCTTCCTGCTTTTCCAGAGATACAAGACAGTTACAAGAATCAGTGTTATGAGTATTGGGAAAAAAAAAGAAGCAATTTGAAGTGTTCATCCGCATGCCAGTGTTTATTTGCACAGAGCTCAAGCAAAAATAGCATCTATTCATTTGCGAAGCTCTGTTCAACAGTGGCTACTCAGAGAAAATGGAGACACTAAGTCCTTTGGAAGCAGAAAAAAGACTCCTTGTAGACAGACATTGATCTCTTTGTTTTCATTTAAGCTTTTGTGAACAATAGTTGGAATGTATGTTGGTCAGTCACATCATGTCACATTAATAACCGTATCTTGTCTAAAGAAATGCCTAATATTAACCGATAGTTGACCCGCTCTTCCAGTTTGTGTTATTTACAAGGCAAGCCTCTATTTATTATTCCACAAGCTAGCATTGACTAACATGCTAACAGGAGGAGGTACTGGCAACGGCAGGCGCTGACACCATCCATCTCCCAGATGTCAAATAGTTGGACAGAAGTTAGTCAAAGCCTGATGGATTGCCAGAACACAGAAGGAGGGCACTAGCTGTGGAGACAAGCTGCAGAAGTAGCCGGGGTAGAGGGACGCAAGAGCAAGGCCCAGGCTCAGTGAAGGCCGTGCTTTGCATTTCAAATGATGCCACCAGGAGTTGGAGGCGGGCAGATTGTACAAAGCCCTGACACACAAGTGATTGATATGGTGTGAAAGTTAAGTCTACAAACGGTCATCCGTTAGAGAACTGTAAGTGAGCTTAATTATTCAAATGGAGGCAAGGTCCTCGGGGAAGCCTGTTGGGTCTGAAGCTGTCAGGGTTAGAATCATCCGCTGATGGATAATGGCCTTCTCGCCCGGCCAGGGTCTTGGAGAAGAGTGGCATGCTCCCGGAGCACTGTTGGTTTTTCCCCCTTGGTTTTGTCAGATGGAAAGGTGGCTGTCAATGTGTTGTGTCGTCAGTCAGGCTTGTCAGTTGGCGGCAGTCCAGTTATTGATGTGTTGTAGTGGCTTCATGTTCACAATCACATTTCCTGTTGTTTCATTGGATCAAAAAAGTTCTCAGGTAAAGTGATGAACGGTTAACAATCGTTCATAATAAAAGCACTTGATTCTCACTAGAGTCTTCTAAAAACAATTATGAGGCTCCTGAATATGGAAACAAATATTTTCAAAAGCACCAAAAAATGTAATAAAATAAAATAAATAAAATAAATAATTTTCTCTCTGAGGTGGCATTCCCACCACTTAAAAGCTATTGGGTTCACTGACTGAACTGTGAGTCATTCTTTGATTTGATCTGATTAATAATAGTTTAATGTCTAATTAATAGTTAATAAATATACTGTACTTATTAAACACAAAAAGTTTTTTTGTAAACTGTTATATGATTGGTTTATTGGTTATTGTCTTTCATAGAGAATACAAGGTTGAATTGAATCAAGTGAGTTGAATACACAGCCTTTTGCAACTGTTCAAATAAAACTAACTGATAGTCTAACTATTGTAAAGCATAAATTTGTAGCGTTCAATTTGCGTCCCTTTGGATCTAGACCACAGCAGAAAATTGCGATTAAATATGAGCATGGACGACAGCACTTCTGAACAACCATCTATTTCAAGCAATTCTGTAATTTGTCAACAAAGCTATTTGGCTCCTAAATGATCCACAAGGCCACCTTGGCATTTTCTGGAGTCCAGGTTGTGATATTAGCACAGTAAAAAGGACATTTTCATACTAGAACAAACCTCCTAAGACTTCTTTCCTTCCTTCTCTCTGTCTCTCTCTCTGTAAAGGAGAAAAGTGTGCAGTTATGTAATAAGTTATTGATTTTGCTCTTAGGGAGAGATTGAGCTGCTGAGTCTCCTGCTCTGCCGCTCTCCCAGAGGAGAGTCACTTTGACAACAGACCCTCCCTGATGCTCACTGAGTGTTAAGGCCTTCAACCTGGTCACATATCACTTTCACCCGGTCGCCTCGGGCTAAAGCTGCTCTGAACACACACACACACACAAATACGCACACGGCTGCTTTGTTGCTTTTAACACAGTGTCCGCTTGTCCAATTGCATCCATTAGTACGGATGAGCAGAGGGCAATTCGAAAAGAGAACTGTGTGTGCCAGCGTTTAGGCAGCTAAAGGGGGTAGGCTGTCCATAGTGTGTGTATGCATGCATAAAAGAGCGTTTGGTTGGGTGTGTTGAGCTAAAAAGACTAAGCCTATCAAAATCTGTGTGCGTGTAAGGGTTGATGGAGATGTCGGGACCTGTTAGTGCTGCTGGAGTTGCGAGCAGGGCGGTTGCTGGTAGGGAGTCTTTGTTCAGAGGGGAAAGAAGCCATTGAGCTGGCTCCTCAGGCAAGCCAAGGGTCAACTGCTCGGCTCATCCATCTTCCAGACTGGCAGTGACCTGTCAGCTCGGCTGCTCACGTTACTAAGCAGAGCAGGCAGGTCTGCATTGTGCAAGCTATTCCGTTTGCAACCATGTGTAAATGAAGTTAATATTCACTGACCCCATGCCCAGCCCGTGAGCGACCCCAGTGACACCACAGAAGTCACAATGTTACCAGCGAAATGACAAAGATTCCTGGCTATTCACATCGGCAGTTTATTTCACATTGCTTCAGCGTTTTTGTTCTTGCTGTCAAAATATGTGCATTTGATGTAATGCCGCATTTCCCTGCTGAGTCCCAAAAAATAAAAAACAAAATAGAATTATTCTCTGCTGAGTCACTTTCAGCTTTATTGTGTTGAGCTGAAGTTTTGCATTAAACATGACAGGAATTACGTGTTCAGCGCTGTTGGATTGAGGAAGCTCATGTTTTGCACTTTCCCATGCAAAAGCAAAGCTAAGTTTGTGTACAGTATCTTAAAAAAGGAAACGGCTGGTTAATTTGTTATCTGATGTTTTGTGATTATATACATAAGACTAAAATTACAGGATCTTAAGGAAAAGGATGTTAAGGATGTTGAGTCGAATTAAATAGGCAAAACTTTGTATGCAATATTTAGAAGAAATGTTTTATAATACATATTATTACAGTATGTTAATAGATAAATAAGAAAAACTATGTAAAACCATTCACACTATTTAAATATATATATAATGAAATGCTTATTTTTATTTGTACTTATATAATCATTTATTTCAGGATATAATTTCAGATTAATTAACAAAAACATTAATGGAAAAGGATTAAACTGATGAGAATGTAAAATATAAACATGTTTGCATACATTTTCAGATCTTTATTTTTTAGCTTAAGTGTCACAGAATCGAACACACAGGGTTGTGGGATATCAAAGGCAGTGAAGTATACATCTATCCGGCTTTCAAAATCAGCCAGATGAAGGCATCTCAGCAGACAGGAACTGAAGCTAATTCGGATGTGCCTTGATGCCTTCCTATCTTGGAATGCGTCCTCCGAAGGCTGCATTTTTCAGTTTTCGGATGCAGCCACAGTGTACTTTTACGATCAAATCCTCCGAGATCAATGTTTAAACAAATAGCATGCTTATTGAAGCTTTCCAAATTCACATTCAAAATCGTTCCACACTCGCGGTGCTCTGCTGGGGCTGGGATGCTGTTTGTTAATGAGAAGCAGACTATATTCTCTCCTGCTCATAAAATGATATTAAGGAGAAGAAATGTCACACACACAGAGCACTGTCTCCTTGCCAAGTTATTACTGAATGTAACTCAAAGTGAACACATTGTGCCAAAGAAGAATCAATAAAATTATAAAGTAATGCTGTTCTTCTACTTTTGTGGGGACAGCTATGAGCGGCACAGTAATCAAGACTACATGAAACGATCATTTGTCTGAAGAGATGATTATTGGAAGATAGAAATGTGTGCTGCATGTTAGTTTTTCATGGATCACCAGCGGTGATGCTGGTACTTGATTGAGTGCTCTATCATTTAGTCTCTATAGGGATAGAGCGTGGGTGGCTTTGGGTGTGCGTGGATGTGCATATGTTCAAATGGGTGTGCATCGGTGCAGGTTAAGACAGGTCATGGCTGTGTTTGGCTTTATAATGAGGGACCTCTGCTGGTTTGCCATTGTGCATTCACTTAGTCACCTCTGTCAAATCTGCAAAGTCATCCAGACTGTGTGTCTCGGAGTGTATGAGGGAAAACTTGCTGATGGTGGAAGTTTGATTTAGGTCTGATTAGCTATGGTCGTAGTGCTCTTAAGAAGATCTTTTGCTTTTTATCTTTCAAGACAAGACCAAACTTTGGGGTTGTTTACCACCGTGTCAGCTGTGCTTCACTTCGGCACTTCATGAACAAACAACAAAAAAAAAACCAGTTAAATTAAAAAAACGATTAAGCAAAACAGGTTTAAGGGAGAGGAGCTAACTCAAGACATCAGTTTGACTACGAAGATAACAATATTTGCGTCCACACCAGCAAACAGTATCGTCTGTTTATTCTAAGCGTACGTGCATATGCCTCTTTAAATTCTCGAGTTCGTTATAGCAAGATGGATTCTGATTGATCAATAAAATTGTTCTGAACATGATTACAATGATATCGTTTCTCTCTTCCTTTATCAGTAAAGCTGTAGTTTAGACTTTGCTATTCTTTAATATTGAGAAAGATTTTTAGAACCATATCTTTATCATTATCTTTATAGTTATTGTCCTTGGTGGGACGGGGCTTTATGCTATAAACTGATATGTTTACATTAGTGGTCGACCGATACGTGGTTTTTAATAGCCGATATCTTGGAAAGCAGGGAGGCCGATAGCAAATATAAAGCAGATTATAACTTTTTTAAATATTATTATTAATATTTGAGAAATGTGAAATAATTTGACAATGGATTAAAAAATAAATACTTATACTTTAGATGACAGTAGTTTTCACAAAAAAATAAAAATAAAAAATATATATATAAATACTGGGAAGTTTGTGTGCATTGGGAATCATATTTTTCAAATAAAGCCAGGGTAACCATCAATTTACATACAGCACACAGTGAAAATGACATGAATATTACAATGGGCAAATGCATAAAGTGCAGCATAATTTGAAATCACGAGTTTAAAGTTTAAAGTTTAAAGCATTCAATTCACATGGACTGACCATAATGCAGATAACACGTGATCATACTGGATATCACAACTGGATTCGACTGAGTTTGCAAGGTTTGTGCAATTAAATGTTCATTAGTCATTCAAAGATTTGTTTAAATTAGATAAATGCATATTTGCTTAATGCTGATGTCAAACGTATTCTAATGTTTGCCTTTCTATTACCAGTAGGCCTTATAAAATATAAAAGCAATCGTTATAATACTTTCCCTATACATTCATTCCTTTGTTTATCTGATTATTAGACAGACTTCTATCCGTATTAGACAGAACTGTTAACAACGACGATGAACAAGAGAGAGAGTGTGAGCACTGTGTGCACTCAGGTGCACCATCAAAATAAAAGTCTGGCCTCGAACACATTTGCCAAGCAGAACAATTTATCGGCTGATGCCGATATTTTAAAAATGCCAGATATCGGCCGATATATCAGCCTTGGCAATATATCGGTTTACCACTAGTTTACATGCACTAATTTTTGTCTAACTAAAAAATGCAATCCGATTTCAGATTCTTTGTAAACTGATTTATATTTTCACAATTGTATAGCTGAAGTCTTATAAACATAGCTAATGAATTGTGGCATAGTTTGTTTAATGTTAAAATTTCTTTGTTTTCCATTTGCTTATCAGTGCAGTAAATCAGGCCGAATGACATAGAAGGTGACATGCGGTTGCCTCAGGATATGCTTCCATTTTCTATTTTGCAATCAGCCACGAACAAGCAACCAGCATTTACACTTGGAAGGAAGCATTTCACCTGAGGCATTTTAAATTCTGGTGAAAGCCCAAAATCTTTTTTTCCCCTAAAAGGCCATTTTGTTCTAAAAGCGCTTCTTTTCACTGTAAATGTGACATTTAATGTTTCCTTCTTTTCTGCTATCACAGAACATACCATGCGCCAGGAAAGCCATCTGGGCAGATGCTATTGGGATGAGTTGAGCTGTTGTATTTAACTGAAATGGATCTGTCCTTTTTTTGGTCTGTTTAACAGCAATACCATTTTACAGATCCCTTCTTTCAGTATTTTGCCACAATTTTATGTCCATCCAGGCCGTATTTCGAGCGTAATCACATTTATTTGCAGTCTGCCTCACATGAGAAATGAGGAACAAGTTGAAAGATCTTTTCTTGGCAGCAACAATGTCCACCTCCAGCCAACACAAATGTGACTGTCAAAGCATAATGCATTCAGCAGTAATTGCAGAGATATAACGTTCCTGCCCTATTCGGTTTAAACTATACATGTAAAAGAGAAGCATTGTGTTGTGCACAAAGATGCCATTGCGTGTGTTGTAAAATGTATTTAGCTTAGCGGCATGCAAATTATTTTAACAGCTGCTTTTCCTGAAGGTTTGTGCCAAAGCTTTTTCCTCATTGTTTGTTTTTACCCTTTCACAATTAACTTTTTTTAAAATAAGTATTTCATTCACATACCTAACCCAAAGCCACCCACCAATTTTTGTATTATTATGTATTTTTTTAATATTTATAAAATGAGTGTTTAAGGCACCGATGTGGTTTTGGCACAATTCATGATGTTAACATTTTAACTATATCCAGGAGGACTCTGACAGGCTTTGATCTGTTCTTTCTTCACAAGTCTTTCTTGTTCCTTTCTGAGGGCTTCAGAGGGCATCCCGGTGTGTCCTTCAGCACAGTGTAAGAGAATGCTAATCTTCTCTTTGTTTCTGACGGAAAGCTACTTATCTCTCCTCCACACAGGTAGCTGCCATGAATGAGATTCTTGTCTGCATGTAAAGGAGCACACCCCTAATCCAACCTGTTCGCTCCCAGTAATGCGTGGGGCACTGGGCGAGTAGCGCCGAATAAGATCCATCTTTTAACATTTTAATCTGACATTTTCACAACCCTCGAATCCAACTTTTCGGCTTTTTTCTGTAACTGTTACGGCTCCCTGCCTAAGTCTAGCAGTTGTAGGAGAAATGCAAAAGCTACAGGGCCAAAACCGGACCCCATCC
Organism: Carassius auratus; assembly: GCF_003368295.1. Lineage (NCBI taxonomy): Eukaryota > Metazoa > Chordata > Actinopteri > Cypriniformes > Cyprinidae > Carassius > Carassius auratus. The sequence goes on from NC_039262.1 coordinate 12,798,782, forward strand.
TGATGTGTTGCTTTATTGCTGCCTTTTGATTCTTCCCCTTTCCTTTGTACCCTCAGCCTATTTCCTGGAGTTGGGTAGATTTCTCTTAGGGGGAAAGATTAAAATGCTTGCCACACAAGGGCTGACAACATGGAAACAGGCTTTCTGTGAACTTGAAAGGTTTTAGTTTCTCTCAGAGTGATTTCATCAGGGGTGGAAATAATAGTATATATTGAAAACTATTTATTTTCATAGCCAGAAAGTGCAATAATAATGCTAATCTAGTTTATTTAAGTTTTTTTTTTTTTTTTTTTACAGCATTTTACAGAGAAATGTTTCACAATAATTAATGTCAGATAATTTCTATAACTCGCACAGATGCCCAGATGTCATCAGATAAGCTGTAGTTCTAAACATTTCCAAGTATTGTGATTACATACTAGCATGCTGTTTAATATATACTGCGGGAATGTTTTTTGTGTGCTGTGCACAGTATGAGCAAGTTCTATATGAAATATGCAGATGACCTACTACATTTGCCAAAATGTGCAGTTTAGAACAGAGCACGCTGCATGAGATACTGCATCCCACAATGCAATGAGCTTGACTTGACCTTCCGTTACCAGTGTGATGGAATTTAATTAGTTGTTTTTAAAACTCACTATTTGATTTGAATGTCAAATGTTTAGACTTTTACCTATTTATTTCCAAGATGTTAGGAGGACGTCACTTATATACGATAATATATCGTTTACTAGGTCATGTGACAATAAGGTTGCATACTTAAAACATTTATAGTTAAACAATGTTCTAAAAACTATTTTACTTACTATTAAAAAGTCCTCTAAAAAAGCTTCCCTTCTGAAAAATGAAAGTATTTATTATGGAAATAATACTTTCTATCTAAATGCACAAATAAACTGCACATTAATTGATTTTAAAGCATGACAAAACATTATTAAAATATAATTATTTAAAGTTTACTTTAAAGTATAACTCGAACACATGAAAAAACAACAAAGTGCACTTTTTAAACATGTAAGTGTGTGTTAAGAATCAAAGTCCTGAAAGTGTAGTCTCTTAAAAGATATACTTGTATTACTTTTACACCAAAACATATACTGCAAGTGCATATTAAATACAATAATTTTTCAGTTCAAAGTGTGTACTATGGCGTATTCTGTTAATAGCAAAGTACTGTTCCATTCTGAACATAGCCTGAGATCAGAAAATAATATACTAAGGTCTACAAAGGGCATTCCAGAGGTTTATAGGAAATGTCATTGAAAGAAAGCCAACAAGAGAAAACAACTGACAGCACAAGACCAAGAGAAAAACCAGCACTTGCTTTAGGAAAGCCTGTGATTAGGACATTTCCTCACCCTCCCTAGAGGGTGGACTGTTAGAGAATTTCGTAGTCAATACGCTAATTTTAGACAAGTCAGCAGTCTTTGCCGTTCAGCTGGACATTGTCTTAAATTTCACCTCTGGGTTGCTTTTACATCTCTCGACTAAGTCTTTAAAAATGAGGTGGCATTTACTGCTGCAATGGCCACAAATAGTGATAGCTGATTTTGAGGAAATCAGTATCAGAAGTCCTGTTACAAATGTCTAGACGTGTTTTTTTGTGTGACTGACTTGTGCGGAATACATGTTAGAGATTGAGATATTATAGAGACAAAGTCTTCCTTGCATTATCAGTGCCATGTAAGAACTGTTTTCCCTTTAGCTGAACCAGAGGGCTTGACCAATGAAAGGTAAATCAGCGTCGCTGGCACTGACAGCCTGCTAAAGACTCTGGGAGGAATGTCAGGCTGTTTTAATCTCTTTCTCTGTTGTTCTGTTTAACCTCAACCTGTGTTTCTAAGGGGCCGACTAATTTCTTTGTGCAGTAAATGAGGTTGCTGTTGCCTGCTCTGCGTGCCCATGTCAACAAGCACATCCCATTAGCTCGCCTTCATGCTAGTGGCAGCTCGAATAAAGCCTGTGCTCACCAAGTCCTTCAGCAAACTTTTTAAACCCGTCTAAGCTAGTGTTTTCCCTTTCCGTTTCACAATTTAGCAGCCAAGCGGTTATGTTGGCAGAACATGTTTTCAAAGCAGAGCTGAAATGGGCAGTTAAGTAGAGGATATCGTCTCAATGTCAGTATCATAGATTGGTTAGCATGCTCCCAAGAGCCGCTGGCACATGGGATCATGTAGCGCTAATTCAGTCATGATTACATGCTAGCAGACATTGTGCAGCATGGCAGAAGGAGGCATAATTGGGCAAGCCTCATCTTTTTCTCCCACAGAAATAAAGCTGTCAGGAAGGGGAAAACAAAGCTATCATTTATCTCTGCGGTGGCGGGTTAGTGAATTAGCACAATGGTAGCATGTTTTTTTTTTTTTACTAGTTCAACACCAGTATTTGTGCATCTGTGTTGGGAGGGCAGGAATTTGGGCCCCAGAAATGGCCGTGTTTGTGCATGTCACTCATAGTAAAACCAGAGAGGTGGAGTGGAGACAGGTTCTCAGGCGGGCCCCCGTGTCAGCGCTACATTTGATTTGAGGCCTAATTTGCTGGTTGGTTGCTTGTGTAAACAACTCAGGGATACTTGGGCTTCTCAGACGCCACGATAAACAAATTCTGATCACACGGATGTAAAAATAAACCGTCCCCACTTCAGAGATGTAAAAAACCAGTCGAGCCGGCAGTCGAGAGTCCTCCTGTTTTGGTGATTTGCGATGGCGCTAATCTTAGTGTGTTCACGAGAGAGCTGTTGAGTGCCCACAGCCAGGTCTTGAGCTCTCAGGCTCAGGCGGGATCTTTTCCCCATACAGATCGGCTCAGAGCTGAAAACTTAAACTAACAGACACACCAGCTTACCAGGAAAATGGTTTCTGTCTTTCCTGTCCTGTTTCTTTTTTTTCATCATCTTTTCATTCCTTCCCTTTCCCTTTCCATTTCCTGTTCCTTTCTTTTAACTTTCCTGATTCTTTTTTTGAATCATTTTTCCTTTCATTTTTTTCCCTTTCCCCTTTTCTCTTCCTGTTTCCATTCCTTGCCTTTTCCCTGCTGTTCCTTCTCATTTCCCCCTTCCTCATCTCACCTTCCCTGTCCGTTTTCTTTTCTGTTTTGTTCTTTACTTACTTTTTTGTTCCTTCTTTTATTTATCTTCCTTTCCTTGTCTTTTCCCCTTACTTTTCTCGCTGCTTCGCTTGCGTTTCATGTTCGTGTACCTGTCTTTTTCCTTTTTCCATTTTCCCATTTCCCTTTTCCCTTTCCCCTTCCTGTCACTTCATTTTAATTTTCTTGTTCTTATTACTCTTCTTGTACTCATGTCTGTCTTCCGTATCTTTCCATTTTCCTTTTTTCTTTATATTGTTCCTTTATATTTTCTTGTTTCACTTTCTTGTTCCATGATTTTTCTTAGTTGTCGTCTTCTTTTCCTGTTTCTTTCTTACCTTTTCTTTCCTTTGGTACTACACATATGTTGTTGAATATTTTTTTTTTTTTTTTTAGGGGTGTTGGTCTCATAATTTAATTTACACAATGAAAAATGATTCAGTACAATTAAATGAACACTAAATGGAAAAATACCTCAATACCATTAAACCGTAGCTATTTCACGGTACACTTTGCCAGCACCACCTCCTTACAACAAGAACTAGACTTGCTGCTTTCAATTACAAGTCCTCACTGGTTGAGAAAGATCCCAGATAAAATCACATCCCTTTCCTCCACTTCTCAGCCTCAGAAGGCTCTTGTTCTTTACGTTGCACAGCCACACCATGCCATGCTTCTGAGCTAAATACACATTGACAGGGCTTTCATGTAGCTGAAATGGGGATACCGTATCCCTCAGCCACCCCCCATCTCAACAAGGTGGTGTTTTAAAACGAGGAAATCGGCCGATCTCCTGTGTGATCTCCATTTTAGTCTTGTCACGGAAAGCTGCAGGATTTTTCCTCCTCTTTTTGAAAGCCTTGAAACAATAATGCAACTACGGAGATCTAAAAACTAGGCTTGGAATTGATAATCAGTAGAGTTGTTTCCTTGGTAATAATCATTAAAATGCATAGCTGCTAACAAAGTAATATTTACCCAGGGGATGCGGGCGTGGTTGGGGTTTAAGAAAAATCATGTGGGCCCGATTCCCTCTTTAGGCTGAAGGGGGTTTTAAGCAAACAGCTGCTAAGTGTGGATTAGTGGCTCTCAGCAGTGCCGACCAAAAGGCCAAACCGAAAATAGCTTATTTCTCTTTGCTTACTGATGTGAACTAGAAAATACCTCAGCCTGTGGAATCACCCCAGACTTGTTCTCTCTGCATTTTTATCCCTTTTCAGAAGGTTCATTAACACCACTGTTTCTAGTGATGAATTCTTAAGTCATGAACAACTGAATAGAAGAGGGAAAACCATTTTATTTGGTATTTAATGTTGTCTAATTATAATGCAAATAGTAATAATATATGATTATGGTGCTTCATTGAAAATTCAGCCCATATGGGCATATGAAATAAAGAGTGGGAGTAAATGACTCGTTGTCATTGGAACGTGTGAGGGTGATTCTTGTGCATAGCCTGAAGCGATCTGGCCCTAATTTCTGCTTTGTCTCTGATCCCTGGCTGCCTGTGGGATGTCCTTTTTTCCCCTCATAAAAGGTGAAATACTGAAATAATCCATTTAAGGTTCCTATTTTCCACAGTACCCTTGCCTCTAGGACATTTCTGACTGCTAGAGGTGGTGTAAAGGCAAGCATGTTAGTGCTTTTGGAGTGATTAGGAATATAAGGCCCCTGGTTGATGCAACATATTTGACTCAGTGTGTGTTGTAATGACCCAGCAGAAAATGTTAGTGCTCAGAGTTTGATCTTTTCATGTTTCTTAATGATTATTATCATTATTATAAAAATTTTTATGTATCAACCTATCTTAAAAGATCTTTAATTTATTTTTATTTCAGTATAGTTTCAGTAATTTTAGTACTTTTTATTTGTAAAGGCAACATTTAAAACTTTTTTTAAATTTAATTTAATTTAATTTAATTTAACATTTGCTCCTGGGAGAACTGAATAAGAATAATTTGAGTTCATGTTAAGATCTCAGATTTTTGATTGTAAATGAAAACCCTAGATGAGGTACATTGACCATGATCTGAGAATCTGAGAAGAAACAATTAAAATATTAAAGACACATTTCATTCTTTCTTATAAGAGTGCTTAAGGCACAGTCTGATCCAAACACTAGATGATACTGTATGTGAACACATGCTAATTCTCTCTCTTTCTCTCCATCACCATCCAGCCTGTGGTCGTGGATTCTACAAGTCTTCATCTCAGGATCTTCAGTGTTCCCGTTGTCCGGCACACAGTTATAATGACAGAGAGGGCTCATGGAGATGTGACTGCGAAGACGGCTACTACAGAGCCCTCTCTGACCCCGCATCTGTCGCCTGCACTAGTGAGTGAGCCGTTTGTCTATCTTTGGTCTTCTTCCTCTCCTTCCCTTCTATATATTTATGTGCACAAATTGACATATCTCATTCCTAGTTCCAAGAAATTGCCTGTTTCCTGTCAGATGAGATTTTAACTACCAGAACAGGCACCTCTGTATTTTAAGGGGCACTGTGGCAGTCCTGGCTCACTTGGTGCCCAAGGCAAAATAAGGAGAGAGAGGAAAAAAAAATAAGAACAACCAAAATAAAAAAGTTTTAAATACTTTGTAGTTCTTACTTAATTTAAGTATGATACATGATAGTCAAGTCTTACAGTATTTGTTTAGCATGATTTTTATTTCATTTTATATATAATCATAAAATCAACTTAACACAAAAATCTGAGTGGGCAGGTGTTTGGATTCAGTTTGAATGGGCATAACGATTCCAGTAATTACAGTCGGAACAAACAGAAGACAGTCTCAGCAGCTCTTTCCTCTCCTTCCCTCCCTCTAATAACCACCTGTCCTCTTCTTTCCTCTCCTTGGCCATCTCTCTTTTTGAATAACACGTCTATTCTACAGCCATTGATGACTTATTTACACAGGCCAGACAAGGGTGAAAAGAGGCGGGGTGGAAGTTCAGGGTTAGTCGGTCTACTTGGAAATTGCATTAAACGCATTAAAGCAAGGATTAGGGCTGACATTGAAATTCTATCTATCTGTCTGTCTGTCTGTCTGTCTGTCTGTCTGTCGGTCTGTCGGTCTGTCGGTCTGTCTGTCTGTCTGTCTGTCGGTATGTCTGTCTGTCTGTCTGTCTGTCTGTCGGTCTGTCTGTCTGTCTGTCGGTCGGTCGGTCTGTCTGTCTGTCTGTCTGTCTGTCTGTCTGTCTGTCTGTCTGTCGGTCTGTCTGTCGGTCGGTCGGTCTGTCTGTCTGTCTGTCTGTCTGTCTGTCTGTCGGTCGGTCTGTCTGTCTGTCTGTCTATGTGTCTGTCTGTCTGTCTGTCGGTCTGTCTGTCTGTCTGTCTGTCTGTCTGTCGGTATGTCTGTCTGTCGGTCGGTTGGTCGGTCGGTCTGTCTGTCTGTCTGTCTGTCTGTCTGTCTGTCTGTCTGTCTGTCTGTCGGTCTGTCTGTCTGTCGGTCGGTCTGTCTGTCTGTCTGTCTGTCTGTTTGTCTATCTATCGTTGCAGCCATGGTCCCTTTTGTTTTTTAATTATTGCACAAAGGCATATAAAGATGATTTTGAATGAGAGATGAGAGAAACATATTAGACCCTAGCTGTGCTGTTGTGGATCAGGGCAGATGTGCAGCCTATTCTATGATGACACACGTCATGCATTAATCATTCAACTACGCTTTACCTCTACAGTATTTTTCCAGTATGTATCCATCCTCATTTCTTCTTTCTTAAAATACCTCCCCCACATTTGTCTCACTGCTGCTTTCCAAAAGAGATGATCACACTAAAACACGCTAGTCTAATTGTTGCCCATTGCCCCCCAATCAGAGAACAGAGAAAACACAGACCTTGAATTCACCACACAATTACTCTCGTCTCCACTGCCTTCCTCTTTCTCTCTCCCTCCAAGTACACTTCAGATTTGTTACTCCCCTGACCACAGTCTGGCTGTTGTTACTCTGTCTGGGCATGAAAACATTGACGTTATTGAAAAATGCACACAGAACACAGGGATTAAGAGTCATGTTGTTTCTCGCAATACCTTTTTTAGAGGTAAAAGGGGGTGAAAAGAAATGAACTATATATGTGTAGCACACTGAAGTCAGGAACTGTTGCAATTTTAAGTTAGGTAGGACATTTTCAGATGTGAGTCACCTAATGGGGGTTGTATATATATAAATTTTAATATAGTATAAAATTACAAAATAAAAATATATACTTTTTTATATATATATATTTTTTTTCCCCAAAAGAACACAATTGTTTTTTGAACACTATGTCAGAATGATTGTGTAACACTGAAGACTGGAGTAATGGCTGCTGAAAATTCAGCATTCACATCACAGGAATAAATTAAATGTAAAATATATTCAAATAGATTTTTTTGTAATAATATTTCTTATTTTCTTAGTATTTTTGATCAAACAAATGTAGCAACATTAAAAAATCTTACCAAACTTTTGGACAGTAGTGTAGAATGATGTAGGCCACACCATGCATTGTTAAATCACAAAGATATAACGTTAAAGAAGAAATCCAGATGCACAAAGAATTAAGTGAGGATTCTAAATCACAAGTGAGTCATAAAGGATTTGGCAAGAGTTTGGGATAATAAGGATGTGACAGGAGGGAAAAAATGCAAATCAAGGGAGTAAAACAAAAAACTTTTAACAAACATAAATCGCATCTCTTTTGAAGTGTTGTGCATACGAAATACTCTCCTCACCAGACTTGTCTTAATTATCTCGGGATTAAGTTATTGTGACCATCTAAATTGTCTGGGATGAAGATTTCTTTTTTGGGGATTTAAAGCCGCATGGAACTGAATGGTAATTGGGGGTGAATTTACATTCGCTGAATAAACACCCTGATGGACAGCTTTTTAAATGAGCGAGGTGTAAACCTACCGAATCTTAAGCTCTGTCAATACGCACTCAGCTCCTCAGAACACGGATTAAGAACGGCCTTAATGAAATTCAGATTTCCAGAGTGAAAGGAATTAAAATTCACTTGAAGAAGGGTCTGTCATTGTTGAAAGGAAGAAAAAGGAAGAAAAAGTTTTTCACAAATATTCACTTATTTGAGATTTTTTTTCTACAGTACAAAATAATCCCAATGGCTTGGCATAAATTCACCCGCTTTACCACAACCTGTGAGGCGTCGAGATAAATAGGCGATACTTAGGTGAGCCTGTTGCATTTGAGAGAAGTTTTTATTTTTTTATTTTTAGATAGAATGAAAGAAGGGAGTTCTTGACAGCTCTCAGAGATGACATCCATCACTCGACAGCTGCGCATGGTGTCGGCACTAGCGAAGGTCTGGAAGGGGCGGTAGGAGGGTGGGACTACGTGACAGAGAGAAAATGAGGCATTAAACAAGTGAGAGAGAAAGTAAGAGAAAGTGAGAGCGCATAACCTACATACTCTCTTTTCAGCTCTCTTCAAGCCCTGGAATCGTCACCTCCATTCGTTGACGTGTCCCTGAGGGCGAGACTTTCCTTTTTCCCACAGTTGCTAAGGGACAGGAGTACAGTAATAAAACCAGCCTCTCTCGACCATCTCTCTCCGGCTCCATCCCTCAATCTAGCCATGGTGCTTGGTAGACGTAAGGCCAAAGTTCAGGTACAATGTTTGTAGATTAAGGATTAGTGGCTGGACTGTTTAAACACGGTTCAGAAGTAGCGGCCCTCTGGGACCCTCATTAGTGTGGTGAGTCTTAAAGGGATAGACACTCAAGAAATGAAATATCTCATTTACTCGTCCTTACGGTATTCCAAACTCGTTTGACTTTCTTTCTTCTGTCGCAAAACAAATCACTATAAATGCAACCCGGCTGCTGAAAATTACATTTTATCATTGCAAGGAATTAATAGGAAAATACATTTCACAATATATTCAAACAAAACAATTATTTTAAATTCTAATGATATTTCTCAATATTGCTGTTTTTACTCAAATAAATAAGAGACTTCATTAAACACATTACAATATTTTTTGAATGGAAGATTATATACTTTGTTTTTCGCTTTCGTGTAACAAGCAGACCAAACTTTAAGTCATTTTTCACTCCAATATTGACTGCAATATATATATATATATATATATATATATATATATATATATATATATATATATATATATATATATATATATATATAGTGAACTAAAATATCATTGCCTTTCATTATATTGAAAATAGGATATTTGTTTTAGATATGTTCCTCAGGAAAAATAAAAATAAATAAATAAAATGAGGTGAGGATTAGTAAATGACAAGATTTTTGAGTGAATTATGCTTTACTAGGAGGAGTAGCACTAAGACAGCCAAAAGCTGTTCAATGTGCAGATAACAACTGGATTCCTGAGTTAAGCTCCAGTGCTGCTAGGCCTGAGACTTCAGGCTTCACACACACGCACCCACACACACACAAGATCAGCAGGTTGACCTAATTAACATTCTCTCACAGGAAAACAGCAAGGGTGAGAATCGTGACCACATATTCCCAAATGTAAAGATTATTTTATTATCTTTTTTTTTTTTTTTTTTTTTGCATTCATTATTTCACTTTTTGGATTGGAAGGATATTTAGCGTCTTTCTAAAAAATCACTGCTAGAAATGTGTCACTTAATCTCATCTGTCAGACTTTTGACTAAAGGCTTAAAGTGTGGTCCACATTGCAGCTCATTCTGACCAAAAACAGCCTACTTGGACCTGCATATAAAGCAATCAATCACATGTTAAGTTTATACATGCCATTTAAGGGCAGGTTTATCCAAAATAGATTATACCGCAACAATAGACCACTGTGAGAAAAAAAAAAAATAACTCTGATGGAACAGCCCTTTCCATGAACGACTGCACAGAAAACACATGAAAAAATAGAAGAGAAGTTAGGAGTTTTATGTGTAATCTTCATCAGACACTCCATGAACAGACTGTGGGCGGTTTGCGGCTATACAATAATCTATAAAGTGTGGGTTAAACTTATTTTAAAAAAAGGTTCAAGGGGAAAGCAAAAAGAACGAGTGTGAAAGAGTGCACACAGGCTTTAAGCAAGCTTCATACCCATTAAAAGAATAGTTTGGTTTGTGGTGTAGAAAATCAAGCTGTCTGTGGCAGATATTTGTCCCAGTTTCCCCCAGACTTTTACCAGCGTCCCTGCAGAATCAGTCTCAAAGCAGACTGCAGAGGAGATGACAGATTACATATATAGAAACACATATGCACTCGTGTGTGAAAGAGCAAATGAGAACTGTAAACTCGGAGGGCATTTTGTTGTTAACCAGCAGACGATGACGCTCTCAACAGTGAATGAAAAAAAAAAAAAAAAACGACTGCAGGACTCTCCAGACGCCAGATGTACACTCGACAGGAAAGTCTTGTTTTAGCCATTTTCATTCTATACTCATTGTTTTCATCCCGTACTTAAAAAAAAAGAAAACAAGGAAAATAAGAAAATATTTTCATAAATTCCAAATGTTCAATTGTGATTCCATATATACAAAGAGATAAATACTATTTTAATTATACTAATAAAAAAGTACATTATTTGTTTGCCATATGCAAATTAAAAAATCATGTCGTTCCAAAGCTGTAAGACCTTTGTTCATCTATGGAACGCAAAATGAAGATTATTTCCATGTGACATCAGTGGTTCAATCTTGCATTGTGGTATTGTTGTGAACGTGCTTCAATTGACACTGAAGAGAAGAAATTGTTGAATAAAGTTGTCATTTTTGTTTTCTTTGTGCACAAAAGTATTCATGCAGTTTCATAAATTTAGGGTTGAACTATTGATGTCCTATGGACTATTTTAACAACGTCTTTTCTACTTTTCTGGACCTTGAATGTGACAGTTACATCGCTGTCTATGCAGTTTCAGAAAAGCCATGAGATTTTTTTTATCAAAAATATCTTAATTTGTGTTTTGAAGATGAAGATTTAAGTCTTAAAGGTCTGGAACAACATTAAGGTGAGTAATTAATGACAGAATTACATTTTTTGGGTGACCTATCCCTTTAAATATTTGCTTTGATCATTTGTGGGTGAACTATTGATTAGATATGTCTAAAACCTTAATTTGTTCTATATATAGATCAGGCATGGTGCCTTGTAAGCCATCTGAAACCAGTGTAGCTTAATAAAAACATTAAGTGATTGACGGACTGGGCAGTTTCGTACAAAGCATCAAATCATGAAATTTAAAACAACATCATGGATTGTTATTAGATTACAGTGCTTTTATTTAATATTTTGCGAGAATTAAATCAATAGGACTTTTCCAGTAGTGATTCATCTCAGTGCTACCTTGTCGCTTGAATAGATATGCTCAATCACAGCTTGACTTGAGTCCCTTCCTGTCTCAGCTGTCCATTTAAAGATAAACAATCCCTTGATCTTTGCAACTCAAGAGCGGATTGAGGAGGCCCTGCCTAATGGAGCCATTAGTGTTATTATTCTTATTCTTATAGGTAACCATAGAAATAGAATGTTAAGTCTCAGGAGGATGCGTGTATGTGTGTGTGTGTGTGTGTGTGTTGCATCTCTCCCCAAGGGAAATGGAGTAGGAGGGACATCATTAGCATCAGTAGTTGAAGTTCTGCTTGGAGCGTGAGAGATAGATATAGAGAAGAGAGAGATGGACCACATCTCTTCACCTGCCACAGGTGGCCCTTTCATCTCCTCTGTTCACTCGTTCCCCTCCTACTTTGATGAATATGGATGGATGTGTGTGCCATTAGCTTTAATGAGGAGCAAACTTTTAAGTGTCATATTAACCATTCGCACAATTCTAATGCTTGCTCTTTCCCCTCATTCATATGCATTGAGTGTTTTGTTAGTAAATGTCCCCAGTTTTGCAGAAGGTGGAACTGGCGACGTGACTTTGCGTTTTGAACCTCAACATCACTTAGGTAAAAAACGTTATTTTAGAATACCCAAAATACACTACACACTGAAGACAGTATATGCAAAATATACCGGTTCCATATCATTTATCACTTCATATTAGATATACAGGTCCAGCGCAGGGTCAGTGCAAACCGTCTTTTGACGTTAAAATAGTACTGTCAGGACGAATAAGCGCTGAAAAGGTGTGGACACAGTTATTTTTGCGCCTTGTAGGAGTTTCCTTTTCAGACGCAAAAGTTATGGGAGAAGAGTATTAAAATTAATCACACAATGCGATTTACTAAATATTTGCTCCATTATTTAACGTCCCAAAAGAGTATGTCTTAAACTATTTTGCACTTTAAATGGCTGCAATTATTGTTGCTAGGAGAAGGCACCGCAGAGAACAGAGAGCGCATGGTAGAAGGGAGAGGAGTTTTTCCACATGTATTTATTTGGAAAGAACACATTATTCGAACATACTACACATATTTGCCAAGCCATGTTATTTTTAATTTGCTTCAGGAAATAAAAGACTATTTGGAACCCTCAACTAGGAGTCATGCAATTACAGGTCTATTAAAACATATTCCTCTATTTCTTTTTAAAGTACTGTGGGTTTTTTATTTCTTTATTCTTTATTTGCGACTTCGCTAATTACGCTTGGTATATTGCGTTGGTCGATAGATGTTGCATCTGTGTTCTTTAATTTACGAAGTTGTTAATAAATCAATAGCAGCCTAAATAACCAGGCTTAAAAAAGCTAATCTGAAAATACCATTTTCATACTGTTCATTATATTTTGAAGTTATTTTTATTTATTAATTGTATATATTAATATATTATTAATTTGGATTTTAACAATGTCCATTTATCGATTATCCTCCAAAACATTTAAATATTATAACAAAAGCAGAGATTTTAGTTTTAATGTTTCGTTTTTATGCAAACAAAACAGTATAGGTGTAATGTTCCCCAAATCTTGCAAATAGCATTTGAAATCTAATTATGATATTATTATTATTATTATTATTATTATTATTATTATTATTTATTTTTTGTGAACATCCGTTGTTATAATTAATCTGTAAACTACAAAAAGACAAAAAACTATAAAAACCATTTGCAGATTTGAATTCCTATGAGAGACGTTATCTGAATATCAGATATTGGTGGATATCTTCACCTTTTGCTAACATTTCTTTTTTTTTAAGCGCTCACCAGTTGCTCTGTTGTCAATCTCACAATCCCGCTTGTGAGCTCAGCTCCACTAGAGAACAGATTGAAAACGCCTATTCAGCTCCACACCAGTGGACAGGTACAGGTCACTATTTCACTTTGAGGTACAAAAATCGAACCTCTCCAAAAAGGGAAAATCATGATGCGAGACCATCACAAAGACACGTTCTAATAAAAGAGATATTGAACAGACAGCAGTGCCATTATAAAAACATTAGGGTGATAAAAGCAAGGGCTTGGTGGTTGGATAAAAGTAGCAAAGTATAAATCATTGCTTTATGAGACGCGCCAGATTTCTTGGCACTGGCGGGGATTAGGGGATGATGGGTTGTTTTCCACTGTGGTCATCCGTCTGTGAGCTGGTTAATGTAGGCTGAGCGGAATCATGCACTGTTGCTAATGTCAGGGCGACAACTCGCTCATGATCTGACTCTTAAATTCTGGAAGTGACTCAGACTTCCTGTCACCCTGGAAGTCAGAAAAAAGTATTTTGCCAATTGTATCACCTCTTTTCTTTCCACAGGAAACACATAACTCCCTGGCTCAGTAATGAAATGCTACCAAGTTGATGAGTACCAAGGCGGTCTTATCTCAAGGTTTTTTACCTTGAAACAGTATCTCGTTGTTCACGGTTTCATTCTTTTGCTACAACCCTGGTCTACATCGACCTTGGCAGCGCTCAAGTTCAACTCCCCATTATTCTTCAGCATAACATCTCTATGTATCTAGGTTACAGTATAACTGCATGTCAGGATTTGCCAAGGGCCAATATTTCTGATATTGCCATGGTGTTTTTATCTTGAGAAAAGACATGTTTATCTCAGCCTCCCCCTCTTTCTTACTACAGGGCCACCATCAGCTCCTCAGAACATGCTTTACAACATCAACCACACCACCGTCAGCCTAGAGTGGACCCCTCCAGCTGACACCGGTGGCCGTAATGACGTGACATACCGGATTATATGCCGCCGCTGCACCTGGGAGCCGGAAGAGTGCTTTCCTTGCGGGAGCAATGTTGGCTACTCGCCACAGCAGAGTGGATTAACGGACACCTACGTCACCATCACCGACCTGTTAGCGCACGCCAACTACACCTTTGAGGTCGAGGCCGTGAAACGGCGTGTCCGACCTCAGCCGTACCCAGCGACTGTTTGCGGCCGTCAGCATCGCAACCAGCCAAGCAGGTAAGAGGTTTAGACTTCGGTGACTATTTGGCTTGACACCATTCCGCTTTTGATGCTTTTTTATGCAAGACGCAAGTTCTAGTATTTTTCATGTTGCTTGGTTGGATGGCACTCTCAACTCAAGGCTGTATAATTTCCAACTAGTGCATTCATGTTTCTGTACCTTCCACCGTTGTGATAATTCAACAAATTATTCACAGTGGTGAACAACAACAGATGATAAATAATAGAAGTCACGCACAAGAATACCTCTCTCATTTCCCCTTTAGTCTTTATTGTCTGCCAGAAGAACCGCCACCTTTAAATATCACTTACAGTCGCCATGGTTGACATTTCGGCAAGACTCTTTGTTGAATTCTTGATAAATGATATGAGCTTTTCACTTTATCCCCTAAAATTAAATGGGTGGCAAATGCTTGCATTGGTGCTGAAGTCATGGCCGCAAACATTATTAGTTCGACGAGTGGTTGCCTGTCTTTGGCTCTCCCTCTTTCTCTCACACTCGGAAGTTGGCCATAATTTAAGAGCCGTTTCTGAGACTGCACATGCTAGAGAAATGCATGTTTTTTAATGAACTATTTTTTATGGATCTGCAAAACAAGATTTCTCTTTCATGCCCAAGCATCCATGAAATACAATTTGCCTTCAAATGCATACTGGTTCTGGTCATTAACAAGAGGTTAGTAGACAGTGATAGCTTAGTACTGCGCTTCAGCAACTAGCGCATAGACTGCAGTGTTGTTCTACGTCTACACATACAATATTTGACTGTTTCATTGTACCTCTTCGCCGTTTTAAAAAGAGATCCCATTGTATCTGATATGTTACCTAGGGATGGTCAAGGCTTGACTAATCGACTAACCATCCAACAACTAACTAGTCAATTAGTGAAGCTGACTTTTTCAACTAGATAATATATAATATTTTTATCTGGACATATATGTTGATTAGTTTATATAGCTTTTTAAATAATGTTATGTCTAACATAAATGTAAAATATATAATAGTAGAAATATAAATGTATTTCTATCGAAATGTATTCATTTATTTTGTTTTATGTTTATTTTTGTAGTCTAGAAAATTTTTTTGTCCAGTATATACTCTATGTTTCTAAATGTATCATTATGATATATATATGCTTTTTAATACTAGATATTTAAAGTGTAACAGAAGTATTCTTGCATAGTTCATCTTTAGCACAATTAAATACACTTCAGTTAAGACTTCATTCACTACTTCTGAACAATTAAAGTGCATTAAGCACAAAATTAGTTGTTCTAATTTCACAGACTTTAAGTACACCAGTTTAATATATTTAAATAAATATATTGTGGTATATTTTTATTTATTTATAGCGGTATGTTGTCTAATTTATCTCCTTTTGTCTACAAAAAAAAATAATAAAAAAAAATAAAAATAAATAAATATATATATATATATATATATATTTATGTGTAGTATAATTTCTCTTTATCTAGATTATTACCTGTTATTCTCATCTCGTCATCATACTAAGTAACGCACGTAAGTTCTTCAAGACAGATATTTTTGACTCTTGTGTTGTGTCTCGGGAATCCTGCTTCCTGTTCCATTCTGTTGTGCTTAGTTCAGCTGTTTTGGAATGCAGGAATGAGTTTTGTGTAAACACTGTCAAAGAAATGCAACATTTTTATTTATTCCAATTTTAAATCTAGACCAATTAGTCATCCAGTCATTCAGGTAACTTACAGACTCGTTGATTCTGCCAGTGTGTAGTTTGTACATCCCTAGTGTTTCACCACCTGCATTCAAAACTCGAGCTCTCATTTTGCATTTTGTTTGTTTTTTATGGGTTTGCAAACAAAACAAGGTCAGTGACAGGATAACAGAAGCAGCTCGTGCATGCACGTGTTCACAGAGAGATGAGGGAAGAGACACAGAGGGAGAGGTGATAATGACCGGCAGCCAGTAAAATGAGGGAGGAACAGAGCCGAGGAGGAAGGGGAGAGGGGATGATGTATGTTTCATGACAGGGATCGTGACAGAGATACTCGCTGAGTAAGGAGCCACAAGGACAACACGGACACCTTGGTAGGTTAGGAGCAGAGAGGAGAAAACCGAGATATGGGACAGAGAGAGCGAGGGGAAAGACCCTTGTCTCAAAGTGAGAGCCGGCCGTAATTATGTCTGGCATACTGACAACAGACAATTACACCAGCCACCCTGGGCAATATTTAGTCATTAGTTTAATGTCAGATTGAGAAAATATATTTGTAAAGCCCTGTTTTCTGTAGTGCCAGCATTACCGGTTTAATTTTTCATGTCTTTCAAACTACAGAATAAGCCAAAAATGGAGGACAGAATAAAAAATTCCTATTTGAATGTGAATAGATTCTAGCTAGGAATGGGTTAGCAATTCAGCTAGTCTTGCAAAAACAGGTTAGTCATTTTAGTCTCGTTCAGGACTGTCAGCCCCAAAACCCGATTTTGTGTCTATCTGCATGAATTTAGATTCGAAGAACTAACTGTCTATGCAGTGTATCACAACTGTTTCATATAGTTCATAGTGTTCCTGTGGCTCAGTGGTGGAGAATTGTGTTAGCAGCACAAAAGGTTGTGGGTTTGATTCCGAGGGAAATATGTTAGCCTGAATGCACTGTAAGTCACTTTGGATAAAAGTGTCTGCTAAATGCGTAAATTCATGTCCCGATCTGTGTGTGCCTAACCACTCTTTTCTTTTTACGGAATGTGTATTGGTTTCTATGGAAATGCCGTTGCGTTGTTATGCCAACGCTAAAACAACAACAACAAAGCTGGGTCTCATTTAGAAGGCTGCGCCCTCTGGAGGTCGAATCCTCTGGAGGTCTCATTATTTGTAGGATGCGAATGTGGAAGTGTCCTCAACCTAGAATTAAATGAGAAGGCCTTCATAGGACAGGCGGTTAAAAGGAAACAGAAAGTATCACGTTGCTATGTCAAGACATTTAGAACATCATTGAGCTCTCGCACTACTTAAAAAGGAAGACTATTTATAAATTTGAAAGGTATTTAAAAAAAAAATTTTTTCTTGTTTTATTTTGTTCAGTGTTTGAGAAGCTGCAGCGTACGCACAACAGACATCTGTTGGAGAAACAAAGGAGGAGGATACTGTATTAAGAACAAAGTTTATTCATTTTAACGGGAGGCAATTTAAGGTAAGTTGTTAACACCACAATTGCGTTTGTGTGTATATCTGCCCGGTGCCAGCATTTTTCAAATAAACGACAGTTGTGTATGGCGACGCAAAGAATTGTGGTTTATCTGTAGCAGTGAAGGATACATCTCATGCATCCTCTGAATTCCTGTGAAAGAAGGTCGTATTCGCAGTGTCCCACTTGCTTTTCTGAAGAGACAGCCTCGATGACTTCGAATGCGACCTCTGGAGGGCGCAA